>NC_133197.1:4105000-4307500 GCF_049306965.1 Danio rerio
AAGCACTAAAGAGAAAGAGGGATCTGTTCACACCTGATTAGCAACACAGCCTGCTCCATTCAGCTGAGTGCACTCTTTTATTAGCCGTACAAACAATGAACGAGTCCAACAAAAACTCCAGCCAATCTCTCAGAGCCACCGGTGCTGAGCTCAGCGAGACCTAAAGACTACAACCTCCACTCAAAGGTCCAAGTCCCAGAGGTGGACACACATTAATGTGGAGCATATACCAGGGGCTAGCTGTTCAAAAGAAATCTGATTAGATTTTGGCCATCGGATTGCATCAAATTTATAAAATACTCGATCAAAAGAAATAAAAAAAGAAGAAGAAAAAAATAATCTTCCTTTAATCTGGATTAAATGCTAAATTAGTGTTGCTTAAACCTTTTTGTACTTAAATATCATGAAAATGTCATTACCGCAACACAAAATAAACAATTACCATAATATGGAAATATTTTGAACAAAGGCTATTTCTCTCATTATGTATTAGACCAAAATATTATTCTCATTTCCATGCTGTAAATCTTTTCATTACCGCAACATAAATAAATACATTTTGCATAATACAGAAAATGTTTTAAACAAAAATCATTCTTCTCATTACGTAAAATGCAAAAATATTATTATTCACATTATCATTTTGAAAATGTTCTCATTACCACAACACAAAATAAGTATATTTTTCGTAGTATGGAAAATATTTTGAACAAAAAAATTTTTTGTCAATACTTAATAGTCCAAAAAATTATTCTCATTACCATGTTATAAATTTCAATATAAATCTCATTACCGCAACATAAAAAAAATTATGGAAATATTTTGAACAAACATCATTGTTCTCATTATGTAATATGCAAAAATATTATTATTCACATTACCATTTTGGAAATGTTCTCATTACCGCAACACAAAATAAGTATAATTAACATAATATGAAAAATGTTTTTAAACAAAAATCATTTTTCCCATTACCAGAACACCAACATATTATTTTTATTACCATTTTGGAAATGTTCTCATTACCGCAACACAAAATAAATACCTAACCATAATATGGAAAATATTTTGAAATTATTGTTGTCATTATGTAATAGACCAAAATATTATTCTCATTACCATTTTGTAAATCTTCTCATTACCGCAACAAAATGAAATTTATGATACTATGGGAAATATTTTGAACAAAAATCATTGTTCTCATTATGTAATATGCAAAAATATTATTATTGTCATTACCTTATTGGAGATGTTCTCATTACCGCAACACAAAATAAATACCTAACCATAATATGGAAAATATTTTGAACAAAAATCATTGTTTTCATTACTAATAATAAAACAATATATGCAAACCAGGCTCATTCTGAAAACATAGTCCGATGGACGTTTTTGGAGAATACAAATTATGTAGACGGAGGTGCATATGGCTGCATTTCATTTTTTTTAAGCAAACGCTACGAGGCGGAATGTCACCATTCTTTTTAGCGCTTACCGGCTGACTGCTTACCTCCGTGTGAAAGGGCTTTCCCAGTGCAACCAATTTGTCCGGTTAGCTCGTCGTGTACGTCAGTGGGCTTGAGACGCAGAGAGGAGCTGACCATGACGTCGACGACCGGCTTATATGGTGAGTACAAAAACAGAATCCAAAAAGTAAAGTGAACGAGTGAATAACAGGGTGAGAATGTGGTAAAATCTGAAAACGTGGTAAAAATCAGACAAGGGCTTTTTTTTTTCAAATTTAAACTAGAATCGACAACATGATACTTTATATTAGAAACATATAATTCATGTTGGAATCATACTAACAACATGGTAACTAATGCTAAAACATGCTGGCAACATGCTAATTTATAAACATGTTAACAACATACTAATTCATGTTGGAATCATGTTAACAGCATCTTAATTCATGCTAGCAACACGCTAATTCATGCTAACAACATACAAATTCATGTTGGAATCATGCTAACAGGTTAATTCATGCTAGAATAATGAAAACATGCTGATTTATGTTAAATAATGGTAGCAACATGCTAATTCATGTTAAAATCATGCTAGGTACATGATAGTTCGAGCTAGAACCATTTTAACAGCAAACTAATTCATGCTGGAATCATGCTAACAACATGTTTAGCAATCAATGTTAAACATGCTAATAACATGCTAATTCATGCTAACTACATGCAAATTTACACTACCATGCTAACAATATGCTACTTTATGTTAAAAACATGCTAATGCATGTTGGAATCATGCTAACCTGTTAATAATGGTATAAACACGCTAACTAACATGCTTATTTATGTTATTAACTTGCTAATAACATGTTAATTCATGCTAGAAATGTGCTAACATCATACTAATTCATGTTGGAATCATGCTAACATGTTAATCCATGCTAGAATAATGAAAACATGCTAATTCATGATAAAACATGCTAGCATCTATGCAAAATCATGATAAACATGTTAACATCATACTAATTCATGTTGCAATCATGCTAACAACATGTTTAACATCGAATGTTCAAAATGTTAACAACATGCCAATTTATGTTAGAAACATGCTAATTTACATTAGAATCATGCTAACAACATGCTAATTTATGTTAGAGACATGCTAATTCTTGTTGCAATTATACTAGCAACATGTTAATTAATGCTGTACACATGCTAGCAACATGCTAATCTATGCTATAAACATGTTAACAACATACTTATTCATGTTGGAGTCATGTTAATAACATGCTAATTAATGCATAAACATGCTAGCAACATGCTAATCTATGCTATAAACATGCTAACAACACACTAATTTATGTTGGAATCAAGTTAACAACATGCTAATTAATGCTAAAACATGTTAGCACCATACTAATTCATGTTGGAATCTGCTAACAAGTTTAACAATATTAAAATAACATGCTAATCCATGCTAGCTATATGCTAATTTACACTACCATGCAAACAACATTCTACTTTTTATTAAAAACATGCTTATTCATTTTGAAATTATGCTAACAACCTGTTAATTGATGCTATAAACATGCTAGCTAACATTCTAATTTATGTTATAAACATGCTAAGAACATGATAATTCCTGCTAGTTACATGTTAGTTCATGCTAGAAACATGCTGGCAACATACTAATTCATGTTGGAATCATGATAGCATGCTAATTCATGCTAACACATGCTAGCAACTTGCTAATTTATGCTATATACATGCTAAATAATAAATAAATAGGAATAGTTGGTGGCATGGTGGCTCGGTTGTTAGCACTGTTACCTCACAGCAAGAAGGTCGCTGGTTCAAGTCAAAAGTTGGCATTTCTGTGAGCAGTTTGCATGTTCTCCTCGTGTTGGCGTGGGTTTCATCTGCGTGCTCCAATTTCCCCCACAGCCCAAAGACATGCGCTATTGGTAAAGTATATAAATTAAATCAGTGTGTGTGAATGTGAGAGTGCATAGGTGTTACCCAGTACTAGGTTGCAGCTGGAAAGGCATCTGCTGGAATAGTTGGCAGTTCATTCCGCTGTGGCGTTCTCTGAAATCGCAGAAGAAAAATGAAGGAATAGGACCAAATTTACCCCAACGTTTGAGTTAGTCAACAATTTACCCAGATTGGGTTTAAATAACCCAGCATTTCTAAAAGTCTGAATTTTGTGATCTAATCCCTTTTATTTCTCCTTTTGAACAACCCACGATCAATATTTGACCAACCCAATGGCCAAAACCTGATCAGATTACTTGTTGAACCTGCTGTTTTCCAAGCCTGAAGGAGAGCTCTGCGTCCCGGCTTCACCCTCCGCTTCTAGACGGAGCCTCCTGCATTTTTAACCAGCAGGAAATTTTATCATCTGTCATAGTAGTATCTGTGCTCCGGGCGGCGAGCTGACGAAGTGTTTAATATCGGAAATGCAATATTAAAAAGCGCCAGGTTCGGAATTATCCATTAAGCCCGAGAGGACAGGCAAAACCCGCTACTGTCATGCCTGGCAAACCCACTTAGCTGGTAAATTCATAAGAAAAAGAGTGGTTTCAGGAGACACCTGCTCAATCTGCCGCCTTTTCAATCATATTTCCAGACTTGAGCAGAATAGCTGGAGCGCCGCGAGAAGATATGAAGACGAGAATATGATACTGGAGCTGAGCAGGTTTGGGAGATGGAGCTTCATTCAACGGCTCCTGCAAAATTATTTAGTCGGCAGTATATGAGGATTCAATACTGAGAGGATTAAATAAAGGTCTCAATGAAGAGACACGTGGAGGAACTCACACAAAAGCTGATTAGACACCTTATGTTCATTCATCCAATCATTTTCTTTTCAGCTTAATCTCTTTATTCATCAGGGTTTGCCACAGTGGAATGAACCGCTAACTTATCCAGCATATGTTTCACACAGCAGATGCCCTTCCAGCTGCAACCCACTACTGGGTGCCTTACCTTTATTAATAATAATAAACATTTGCAAAAAAAAAAAAAAAAGAAATTAAAAATCACACATCAATAAAGGCTAAGTATGTTTCTCCTAAAAACATGCTAGCAACATGCTAATCAGTGTTAGAAACATGTAAAGAACATACAAATGTATGCTAACATGCTAATCAACATTAGAAAGATGATAATAACTTGCTAATTCATGCTTGAATCATTCTAGTTACATGTTATTTCATGCTAGAATCATGCTAACAACATATTCATGTTGGTATCTTGCTAGTCATGCTAAAACATGCTAGCAACATGCTAATTCATTCTAAAAACATGCTCACAACATACTAATTTATGTTGGAATCATGTTAACAACATGTTAATTCATGAAAGATTCAAGCTACCAACATGCTAATTCATGCTAACAACATGCTAGAATCATGCTAGCAACATATTCTTTCATGCCAGAAACATGCTAGCAACATGTTAATTCATTCTAGAAACATGCTATCAACATACTTATTCATGTTGGAATCATGTTAACAACATGTTAATTCATGCAAGGATCATGCTAACAACATGCTAAATCATGGAAACAACATGCTAGAATCATGCTAGCAACATGCTAATTCATGTTAAAATCATGCTAGTTAATGCTGGAATCTTGCCAGTAACATTCATGTTAGAATCATGCTAAAAACATTCTAATTTATGCAAGAAACATGCTAACATGCTAGTTAGCATGTTTGATTCATGCTAATTAATGTAGGAACATGCTAATTCATGCTAGAATTATGCTAGTTATATGTTAATTCATGTTAAAACATACTAGAAAAAATGCTAATTCATGCTAGAAACATGCTAATAACATACTAATTCACGTTGGATTCATGCTAACGTGCTAAGTCATGCTAAAATCATGTTAACATGGTAATTAATGCTAGAAACATGTCATCAACATGTTAATTTATGTTTGAACCATCCTAATTTATGCTAACAACATGCTAATTCATATTGGATTCATGCTAACAACAAGCAAATCAATGTTAGGAACATGGAAATAACATGCTAATTCATGCTAAAACCATGCCAGTTACATGTTAATTCATGCTAGAATCATGTTAATAACACACTAATTCATATTGAAAACATGCTAATGACATGCTAATGTATGGTAAAACATGCTAAAAAATGCTAATTTATGCTAGAAATATGCTAACAACATACTAATGCATATTGGAATCATGTTAACGTGCTAATTCATGCTGGAATCACGCTAACATGCCAATTAATATTAGAAACATGTTAGTAACATGCTAATTTGTGTTAGAACTGTGCTAATTCATGCTAATAACATGCTAATTCATGTTGGAATCATGATAACAACATACTGATTCATGATTGAATCATGCTAACGACACTGATTCATGTTGGAATCATGCTAACAACATGGTAATTCATGATAAAACATGCTGGAAATATACTAATTCATGCTAAAAAACATGCTAACAACATACTAATTCATGCCAGAATATTGCTAACATGCTAATCCGTGTTAAACCATACTAGTTACATGTTGCCTCAAGCTAGAAACATGTTAACAACATACTAATTCATGTTGGAATCATGCTAACAACATGTTAATTCATGCTAGAAACATGCCAACAACATACTAATTTATGTTGGAATCATGCTAACAACGTTTAACAATCAATGTTAAGCATGCTAACAACCACTAACAAAGCATGCTAATTTATGTTAGAAACATGCCTATTCGTGTTGGAATAATGCTAACAACATGTTAATTAATGCTAGAAACATGCATATTTATGCTATGAATAGGAATAGGGGGAAACCATGCCAACACAGAGAGAATATGCAAACTCCACACAGAAATGTAAACTGGTCCATCCGGGACTCAAACCAGCAACCTTCTTGCTGTGAGGCGACCTGTAGCCACTGAGCCACTATGCCGCACGCATTACTAATAATATTCTCATTAAATACAACGTAGTTTATTTAAGCTGTGAAAATGTTACGGTTTACAGCCACATCTGATCATTCCAGATATCTGTAGATTGAAGAAGTGACTAATAATAATTAGAATGATGATAATAATAATGAAACAAAAATAAGTCGAAACAATCTGACAATCCTTTAGTGACTAAAAAGCTCTGAAAACTACTCAAATGCTATTTGATTTATAACAGAATGTGGTCAGAACGAGCAGAATAAGACCTGGCAGCTTTTCTGAAGGGGTTTTCACCGAACATGTACTGCATAAGCGACGAAATGTCAGTCTCAGAATCTCCATTCACACCCCGTGAAGACGACTCCCCCAGTCGCCGCTTTAGACCTTCTGAATCTTCATCTTCAGGGTTTTCCTCATCTGGACGTGTATGAAAAGATGATCTGGTCTGTCCACAGTGATAGGCTCTTGTCCTGGGTCGAGCTCCAGGCGTCTCTGTAACCCACAGCCATTGTTTCTGGGGTCAGACTGGCCAGCGGCTAATGCTAGCGTGACATCCGGTCTCGAGTGAGTGTTCACGATTAATCGCACAGACACCGGGGACTTTCTGAGAGGCGCAGATAAGGGCTTTTACATGGTGGCTGGTGCCGGTGCTCAGGCTCTGAGCAGCAATCTGCTAGTCGATACTTCTAAACGGGTGATGCTACGCTAAAGATGCATTCAGGACAACGACACTGTAAAAAACATCCCTAAATTAGCAGTTTTCCGTATTGTGTATTTTTTTTCTGCATTTTTTTATTGCCTTGAGATCAACATCCCATAATTCAATTCACAACTGTAAATAAACGGAAACTAAGGGAAGCATTTATTAGCAGTTTTTTTTTACAGTGTGCAGCGATAAGTGTATTAACTTCACGCCAACTGATCATAATCTTCCCCTCCCTTTAATATGAATTTTTCTTCACTTCTAGTCACATGATCTGCCTTTAGGGCGGGGCTATCAGTCATTTATGGGGCAGGGCTATTATCATTTATGGGTGGAGCTGTTAGTCCCTCAGGGTGGAGCTATTAGTCAATTAAGGTGGGGCTTTAAGTCATTTAGGGTAGGGCTATCAGTCCTTTAGGGTGGAGCTATCAGTTATTTAGGGTGGAGCGATCAATCATTTAGGGAGGAGCTATTAGTCCTTTTGGGTGGAGCTATCATTCATTTAGGGTGGAGCTACCAATCATTTAGGGTGGGGCTATAAGTCCTTTAGGTTGGAGCTATCAGTCATTTAGGGTGGAGCTATTAGTTTTTTAGGGTGGAGCTATCAGTCATTTAGGGTGGGACTATTAGTCTATAAGGGTAGAGCTATCAGTAATTTAGGATGGGGCTATTAGTCCTTAAAGGCTAACCCGGCCTTATGGGACTAATAGCCCCATCCTAAACTACTGATTACTGAAATTATTTGATTAGGGTGGAGCTATTAGTCCTTTAAGACGGGGCTATTAATTGTTTAGGGTGGGCTATCGGGTGAGGCTATCACTCATTTATGGTGAGGCTATCATTCATTTATAGTGAGGCTATCGAGGGGGAGGCTATCAGTCATTTAGCGCTGAGCTATCAGTCATTTAGGGGCAGGGCTATCAGTCATTTAAGGTGGGGCTATCAGTCATTTAGGGCGGAGCTATCAGTCATTTAGGGGCGGGGCTATCATTCATTTAATGTGGGGCTATAAGTCAGTTGGGACGAAGCTATCAGCCATTTAGAGGCGGGGCTATCAGTCATTTAGGATGAAGCTATCAGTAATTTAGGGGCGGGGCTATCAGTCATTTAGGGGCGGGGCTATCATTCATTTGAGGTGGGGCTGTAAGTCAGTTGGGACAAAGCTATCAGTAATTTAGGGGCTGGGCTATCAGTCATTTAGGGCGGAGCTATCAGTCATTTAGGGGCGGGGCTATCAGTCATTTAGGGAGGAGCTATCAGTAATTTAGGATGAAGCTATTGGTAAATTAGGGCGGGGCTATCAGTCCTTTAGGACAAAGCTATCAGTCATTTATTGTGGTGCCGATGGTGATTCCAGAACACAGCATTTCCCACAACTGAGTGCAAACTGGTCTTCAAGTCTTCCTTCATTTTGTTATCAGCGCTCATCTTCCAACAATTCAATTGGTTCCCAAAGGATGAAATCATACACCATCATACTTTTTTTGTTTCAACTGGATGTCATGATAAAAAGGGACAATCTTAACTTCTGTTTCATGCCAACTGTAACGTACACTGGAGTTAGTCATCAGACATTTATGACTGACTGGTCTGTTTGCATCATGTTAAGCGATTAATAATACTTTCAGATTATTTCACAAGCAACGCTCCACTTTCTTTCTTTTTAAACAGACCAAATTTAGAGGTAAACTGTTTCATCATTTTTAAACCCATTCAGCCGATCTTCGGGTCTGGCGGGAGCACTTTTAGCATAGCTTAGCATAGATCATTGAATCAAATTAGACCATTAGCATCTTGCTCAAAAATGACCAAAGTGTTTTGATCATTTTCCTATTTAAAGCGTGACACTTCTGTGGTTACATTAATGTACTAACACCATTATAACTATAAAAATAACTACATCAGTACTCATTTTTGCTAGATGTTTGCATTCAGATGGATTCAGCTTTAATTTGTATTCAGCTAGCAGGCTAGTTAGCATTAAGGAAACTCTTTGACTTTCATAAACACATTACAATCATCATTTACCAAATATTGTTTGCTGAAGTGTTGTATTACAGCAAACGTCTGGCCATTCGCCCCATCGGACGGACCGACAGCAGGAGCGTCACAGCAAAGGTCTCGGAGAGTCAAGCTAGCTCTCCGCCATGAAATCATTATTTATGGATGTAGTACATCAAACTGCAGTCATATCTCTCGCCCAGCCATCTGGGGTGGTGTTTCCAGACGTGCGGATGAAGATGTTGGAAACAGCTGGTGTGTGGCGGCAGTTTATGCAGTTAAGCTGTGAATGATTGTGCCCTGAAATCACAGTGAGACCCAATACACAAAGCTCACACCTGCTGGACACCAGTTGCTTTTCCTTCAGGTATATGTGGGGGAATTAAGTATTGAACATGTCACCATTTTCTTTTAGAAAACATATTTTTAAAGGTGCCACTGACTTAAAATTTCCGCCGGATTTTTGGTAACAACCAAAGAAATCAATATATGCAAAGAAAATAAAACTAATTAAAGCTGCAAGCAGCAATAAAAGGGCCCCAGCACCCGGGCTCACCACCGCCCGGTGGCCTAAGGATGACAGCGAACAGCAGACAATAATAATTTAAGCTGATATATATTTTAAAAATCTGGGAAAATCACAGATTAATGCCAGATTTCCTTCTGTCAGCAGGTGGCGCTATGACTGTGACTCATTATTGGCATGTTGATGTCTTCAGGAGTGGAATTTCATCGAACCTGTGCATTTTCAGGCAGATCAGACGTTGTGTGGCTGAGTTATAAGCCAAACGTCCTTCTGTCAGCAGGTGGCGCTATGACTGTGACTCAATATTGGCATGTAGATGTGTCCAGGAGAGAAATTTTATCAACCATGTTAAGTTTCAGGCAGGTCAGACATTGTGTGATTGAGTTATAAGTACTTCCTCTTCCATGGCGAGTCACTGAGGATTGTCATGCCGCCACAGACACGCCCTTTGGCGAAAAATCTAAATCAGGGGTGTCCAAACTCGGATCTTCACAATATATCATCGCTAGAGCTTTCAGATAACACCACGCAAATTTGGTGCTGATACGATAAAATTGGTTGGAGTTTTTTACACTGTAAAACATGTCGTTTCCTGTTGCCAGCAGGTGGCGCTATAACTGTAACTGGATAACGGCGTGTAAACGTGTTCAGGTCAGAACGTTTATCAAACGTCTAAATTTTGAGGCAGATCGGACAATGCATGCCTGAGTTATTACAAATTCCTGTTTCGTGGCGAATCGTCGAAGTTTACGAAGCCGCCACGGACACGCCCATCAACGAAAACTCTAGATCTTCACAATTTAACATTACCAAGGCCTTTAGATGACAAAACCTCTTGGTGTTTATCAGATAAAATCACTAGGAGGAGTTAAAATACAAAGCCTGGAAATGCCAAAAACGCCACTGTTCCGGCGCAGGAAGTTTAAGATATCTGACTTCCTGTTGGGTTTGAAATTTTGCTTCAAGAGACTTTTTTGTACGTATTGGCATGTTTGACGTGTGGGCCAATTTTCGTACGTGTGAATGAATCGTAGCTTGGGGGCCAGTCCCTCAAAAGTGCATACCTATGAGAAACATACATTTTCGTTACCTTTGCGGCATTACATACGTTAACTTTGCGGCGTGTGCTATTAGTTTCGTAAGTTTTCAGGCATGTTTAGACCCACAAAATTACGATTCATTCCAGAAAGGAAGAAGAAGAAGAACAAAAAATGGAGCAATTCCAATAGGGCCTATGCACCATTCCGCTGCTCGTTCCCTATTTAGTTTACTAATTAAGTTATGTGTAATAACATGTAATTACACAGGGAAGCAGTGTTGAACACATGAAGAAAGGGAGGTGTAGAAAGGCAGACAGCAGCTGAAATCTCTAAGTAGTTCTTCAGCAACCCTCTGCCCTCTTCAGTGTAAATGAATATCAGCTGCTTCAGTCCAACATCTACATTAGCAGGAGGATGAAGATGAACCCAGGGTGGACATTTCGGCAAGACAATGATCCAAAATAAAGCCAAGAGAACTCTCAAATGCTTTCAGAGGAAGAACATCAAGCTGTAGAATGGCCCAGCCAATCACCTGACTTGAATCCAATAGAGAATACAAATTACAGATCAGATTTTAAAGACAAGACCCACAGATCCATCCACTCTGCTGAAGTCTGTGAGAAGCTCACACCTGAGCAATGCATGTGATTTCATTCTTCACATGAGTCATCTGGAGTTCATCAAGAATCTTTGGATTCATCTTCAATGCCTCCTCCTCATTTTACCCCAGACATGCTCAATAATGTTCATATCTGGTGATTGGGCTAACCAATCCTGGAGCACCTTGACCTTCTTTGCCTTCAGGAGCTTTGATGTGGAGGCTGAAGTATGAGAAGGAGCGCTATCCTGCTGGAGAATTGGCCCTCTCCTGTGGTTTGTAATGTAATGGGCAGCACAAATGTCTTGATACCTCAGGCTGTTGATGTCTCTCACACGTCGCCATACTGAATGTAACCCCAAACCATGATTTTTCCTTCACCAAACTTGACAGATTTCTATGAGAATCTTGCGCCCATGTGGTCTTCAGTAGTATTTGTGATGATTGGGATGCTTCTTCTGCCACTTTTCCAAACGATCAACTAGAAGTCAAGTTGCTCTTACAACTGGGATCGACGACAAGACTTTTATCAGGTAAGGTATAGTACATTTACAAATAATCTGAAATTATAAACAGAATCTAATATCATTTACATGTAACTAAATATGTACTTGTTAGTGAATAATTCTATATTTAAAATAACCACATTTATGCTTTTTTTTATAAATATAATCTTTCAAATATGAATTTATAAATAAACAAATGAACATAATCATATAGAAATAAACAAAACATGGAGAAAACATCTCACATATTGTGAAAAAAATGAATCCTTTATGCAAAAGATATTCAAAAATATGTGTAAATCTGTTTCATAAGTGTGTTTTGAGTGTTACATAATGAATGAACGCTCCCGAATGCAGCTTATTCTGCATTCCTGTGCATTATAAATGATGAGCGGGTGAACCTGAGCGACTGTGGGCCGGTTAGGAGTTCAGCATGACGCGCTGAATGCTAATAAAGCTGCGTTACGCTCGCATTATGCGCAGCTCACAGCAGAGCAGCATTTCAGAAACAAACATCCAGCGCTGTTTCCACGGCAACGTCAATTTACAAGTCATCAGAAATAATTCCGCATTAAATATTCAATTGTAATGCTAATTAAATGCCGATTTAGCCATTAAAAGGTGTAAAAGGAGGAAACGAGAGCAGAAAACAGACGAAAGGAAGGTGATGGAGAGTTTGCTGTAATCACTGCAGATTTTGTTCTGTGTTATGAAGCTTAGCATTGAAGGTGCTTTAACTATCTGTGACAAGGTTAAACTCGTCTGAACGTATCTAGCTTTCTGTCTTAAAGACTGATTTCCATCTGTCTGCTGCCGATCAAGGCCGTCTGGAGATCAGATACAGTAAAACTAGGACTCAAAACTGTTCCTCGGAAGATAACATGTTGAATAGGACAGATTTATGGACATTTAGCTACACAGTTAAGTGGCTCTGTGTTACACAAATTCAGTTTGATGTTAGCATCTTGCTAAGCTAATGTGATATTATTTCAAATTTCACTATCATCAATCAATCGATCGCTATTTAACATGTTAAATCATGCTAGCAATTGTTCTAAATGTGTTAAAACATGCTAGCACAGGGGTGTCCACACTTGGTGCCCTGGAGAGTTTAGCTCCAACCCTAATCAAACACACCTGAACCAGCTAATCAAGCTCTTACTAGATATATTAGAAACTTGCTGGCAGGTGTGTTGATGCAAGTTGGAGCTAAACTATGCAGGACACCAGCCCTCCAGGACTGAGTTTGGACACCCCTGTGCTAACAACATGCTAAAACATTCAAAAAATATTTAATCGTGCTAGTAATACGCTAAATAGCACTAAGCTATAAGGTATTTCAAGTTAAAACATTATCAAAGCAAGTTAGCAATGAGCTAAAACATGCTACATACTTTGCTATATACATGCTTACAACACACTACACTATGGCAGGGTTCTTAAACATGAAGCATTGTTAGCATGTTGTTATGTTAGCTACACATTTCCTAATATCCTAGACAGTTATGGATGTGCAAGTCATGTTGTAAAACATTGTAGCAATGTGCTAAACATGCCAATTGTGTGCTATGACATGCTAGAAATGTTATAAAACATGTATCAGTGGGCTAAGGTATGTTGTCTACATGCTAATAACATACTAGAAATGTTCTAAAACATAGCAGCAATGCACAAAATATGCAATGACATACTATAAAGTCTTTAAAAAGTTCTTAAATATGGTAGCAACATGCTAAAACATTTGACAATGTTTAAAAACATGGTAATGTTTTTAATGTGCTTAAAGTGTCAACAAAATTATACAAAATTACAGGTAAGTTTTAAAACAATGTATTAACGTGCTAATACCTGTTAGCAACATGCTATTATTGTACTAGCAATGCTCTAATATATGATAGCAATGAGCTAAAACCAACAAGCATGCTAAAAAATTTTTTAAAAGTTCTAAAACACTGTATCAACGTGCTAAGACTTGTTAGCAATGTGCTATTAATATGCTTCCAGTGCTCTAATATATGATAGCAATGAGCTAAAATGAACAACATGCTACAAGCTCTTAAAAAAATTCTAAAGCACGGTATCAACGTGCTAATACTTGTTAGCAATGTAGTTTGCTTGTAGTATGCTAACAATGCTCTAATATATAATAGCAATGAATCCCTGTTGAAAAATCCAGCTTAAACTAGCCTAGGCTGGTTGGCTGGTTTTAGCTGGTCGACCAGGCTGGTTTTAAAGGGGTTTTGGCTATTTCCAGGCTGGTTTCCAGTCATTTTCAGCCTGGTCATAGCTGGTCAGGCTGGAAAATGACCAGCTAAATCCAGGTAAAACCAGCTTGACCAGCCTGGTTTAAGCTGGACATAGCTGGTTTTGGCTGGGCTCCCAGCCTGGCTAGGCTTGACAAGCTGGTTTTAGCTGGTTATCTCCCAGCCAGACCAGCTAAGACCAGGCTGGAAACCAGCCTGGAAATGGCCAAAACCCCTCTAAAACCAGTCTGGTCGACCAGATAAAACCCTCCTACCAGCCTAGGCTGGTTTAAGCTGGTTTATTCAGTAGGGACGTAAACCAACAACATGCTACAAGATCTTGGTAAAGTTCTAAAACACGGTATCAATGTGCTAAGACTTGTCAGCAATGTGCTAAAAATATGCTAGCAATGCTCTATTACATCTTAACATGTTAATAGTGTCAATGTCATTCTAAACGATCATAGAAAAGCTTTAAAGCTCTTTAGCAATATGCTAAAACACGCTACCATTGTGGTAGAGCATGCTAAAGTTCATTGGCAATCACACAAATGTCTAGCTAGGCACTTCAAAATTCCAAAAATTCTTGAATAAGCAGCAAATTGATCTGTCAGTCATAAAACCACAACTTAAAGCTGAACATTTGTGTACAAGAATACAAAACACATTGTTCCTCAGAAGATTGCGTGTTGTAATAGATTTGTTCTTAGCGCTACACAAATGTAGCTTGGTTTTAGCATGCCGCTATTTCTTTGTGGCTACACTGAGAATGCATTGTGTGCTTGGATTGCGTTTGAAGTTAGCAATGATGCTCAAAATCAATCTTGCATAAACAGAAACACAGATGTATGATTACCTTTTTGGGCCTTAAAACAGCCGAAGGCATCTCATAAAACAGAATCATTTCGCTGTCTACCTTCAAAACAGCCTTTTGGTTGAGATCCTTTGTGTCACAATCATTTGGAGCCCAGTATGAATCTGCGAATGAAAGAAAGAAAGAAGAAGAATAAAAAAGCAAGTTGGTCCGATCATGTCAAAGCCCTCACGCAAGCACCCTCAGGCAGCTTTTCAATAATCCATTATGCTGTGCAAAAGTTTTTCAGCGCCTAAAAAGGCACTTCAGACTTTCCATCAAAGCAAAAGCGTGAAAGGGAACGTGAGAGAGCATTTACGCTGAAAACCCGAGAGGTGCTTTCCTCTCAGCGTAACAGTCTGAGAACGCAGGAGATGAGCAGTCTGTCAAATGAAGTCCAAACAAACTTGACAAATTCACATTCAAAGTTCCAGATGACATTTCTTTATCAAGTTTTTCAACTTTTTTTTATTCTTAAGAGATTAGAAAATTGTGCGGCACCGTGGCTCAGTGGTTAGCACTGTGGGCTCACTGCAAGAAAGTCACTGGTTCGAGTGCCGACTGAGCCAGTTGGCATTTTTGTGTGGAGTTTGCATGTTCTCCCCAAGTCCAAACCCATGAAGTATAGATCTTTAGTATTGTAGATCTATCTTTAGTAGATAGATCTAAGTATTGTGAATCTTATCTTTTCTATTTAAATACATGGCATTTGGTCAATGAAAGTTGCTGGGTGATGAAAGGTTTTCATCCAGATCAGAAAAATGTGAAATAATTTATCTTGAACTGAGCTAAACTGAACTGAACGTAAACACTAAAAACTGAACTACTCTGTTATGAGCATTTATGTGAAGCTGCTTTGACACAATCTACATTGTAAAAGCGCTATACAAATAAAGCTGAACTGAATTGAGTTGAATCTTTTAGCAATTATGGGATTTGGATAATGCTATTAGAAGGCATGCTTCAATATTTAAATGAAAGCATTTGGAAATGTATTTGAATATGAAGGCCAATGCACGGCCAAAAGTGGAGCTTTTCATACAAATTACAACAAAATGTGCCAATCTATGAAGTGAAGAAACCTAGCAGATATGAAAAGATGCAATCCCACAATCCTCTCCTTCTCCACAGTGATCTACAGGGGCTTTTCAATGCTTCATCACTTCCTCTGTAAGTACAGTATATGAGAAAGAACTGGAAGACATTTTACATTAAAATTAATGCGTTTAAGTGGTTTTGGTTGCATGCTATGCTCTTTCTTGGACTCTTTTCTTCAATAGACAAGACAGTTAAGTGTACAGTTAATATGTATGTGGATCTGAAAAATGTTTACAACGGTTTTTTGTAGATCAATGAAGAGAGCTGTCAATCTATGAAGTGAAGAAACCTATCAGACACAAAGAGATGCAATCCCACAGTCCTCTCTTTCTCCACAGTGATCTACCAACACAATCTCACGGCAATTCGTAACTTTTTCATTTAGTGGCTAATTCGTATAAATTCGTACGATCTAATTCGTACAATATAGTACGATTTGCTTATCCCCCAATGACGGTTGGGGTTAGGGGTGGGGTCAGGTGCCACGCCTCCTTTTAAAATCATACAAATTCGTACGAATTAGCCACTAAACTGGCAAAACGTAAAATACTTACGTTTTCTCGTGAGATCAGGCTGGATCTACAGGGGCTTTAGCTCTGGTTATATATATTAAAGTGAACTGGGATAAGACATATATTTGACTATATATAGCACATTTCTGACATCTTGGATTTGACATTTGGTGCAAAACCTTCAATATTCAAGTACATTCGGACATTTCAGATCTATTTTACATTGAAATTAAAGCATTTTACTTGGTTTTAGTAGCATCCCAAACTAGTTTTTCCCTAGATAAGGTGTTAGCAGCCAAATTCAAGCACTTCAGCACATCTCCACCAATAAAAATAGACATGTAAAACTGTACATTTAAAATTAAATCCATTAAAGCTTACGTTTACAGCATTTTAAGTCGTCTTGGTCGCATCCTATACTATGTTTTATTAGGTTTCCATCAATATAGAAGACATTGAGGACAGCAAGTTTTTAAATGTAGATAAACAAAGAGAGCCGTCAATCTATGAAGTGAAGAAACCTACCAGATATAAAAAGATGCAATCCCACAATCCTCTCCTTCTCCACACTGATCTACAGGGGCTTTACAATGCTTTTTCACTACCTCTGGAAGTACAGTATATGAGAGAGAACTTAAATAAGACATATTTTGACTATAAATAGTTCAATTCTGATGTGTTGGTTTTGACATTTGGTGCAAAACCTTCAATATTCAAGTACATTCAAGCAACACTTACATTTAAAATCCATTTTACAACAAAATTAAAGATTTCAGTGGTTTTGGTAGCATCTTATACACTTTTTTGGCCTCTTTCCACCAATAAACAAGACAGTAAGATGTACATTTAACATATATGTGGATCTGAAGAGTGTTTACAATGGTTTTTTGTAGATCAACAAAGAGAGCTATGAAGTAAAGAAACCTTCCAGAGGTAAAGAGATGCAATCCCACAGTCCTCTCTTTCTCCACAGTGATCTACAGGGGCTTTTCAATGCTCCATCACTGTCTGTAGCTCTGGTTATATATTAAAGTGAACTGGAATAAGACATATATTTGACTATATATAGCACATTTCTGACATCTTGGATTTGACATTTGGTGCAAAACCTTCAATATTCAAGTACAATCTGGCAAGACCGACACATTTCAAATCCATTTCACATTAAAGTTAAAGCATTTTCACTGGTTTTGGTTGCATCCCAAACTAGTTTTTTCCTAGATAGGGTGTTAGCAGCCAAATTAAAGCATTTCAGAACATTTCCGACGATAAAAATAGACATGTAAAACTGTACATTTAAAATTAAATCGATTAAAGCTTACGTTTACAGCATTTTAAGTAGTTTTGGTCGCATCCTATACTACGTTTTTATTAGGTTTCCACTAATATAGAAGACAGTAAGGACAGCTAGGTCTTTTTTTAATGTAGATAAACAAAGAGAGCTGTCAATCTATGACGTGAAGAAACCTACCAGATATAAAAAGATGCAATCCCACAATCCTCTCCTTCTCCACACTGATCTACAGGGGCTTTACAATGCTTTTTCACTTACTCTGGAAGTACAGTATATGAGAGAGAACTGAAATAAGACATATTTTGACTATAAATAGTTCAATTCTGATGTGTTGGTTTTGACATTTGGTGTAAAACCTTCAATATTCAAGTACATTCAAGCAAGATCTGAACACTTCCATTTAAAATCCATTTTACATTAAAATTAAAGCATTTCAGTGGTTTTGTTTGCATCTTATACTCTTTCTTGGACTCTTTCCACCAATATAGAAGACAGTAAGATGTACATTTAAAATGTAAGCGGATCTAAAGATAGTTTACAAGGGTTTAATTTTATTTTTTATTTTCTTTGTAGATCAACAAAGAGAGCTATGAAGTAAAGAAACCTTCCAGAGGTAAAGAGATGCAATCCCACAGTCCTCTCTTTCTCCACAGTGATCTACAGGGGCTTTTCAATGCTCCATCACTGTCTGTAGCTCTGGTTATATATTAAAGTGAACTGGGATAAGACATATATTTGACTATACTGTATATGGCACATTTCTGACATCTTGGATTTGACATTTGGTGCAAAACCTTCAATATTCAAGTATATTCTAGCAAGACCGACACACATTTCAGATCTATTTCACATTAAAGTTAAAGCATTTTCATTGGTTTTGGTTGCATCCCAAACTAGTTTTTCCTAGAGGGTGTTAGCAGCCAAATTCAATCACTTCAGCACATCTCCACCACTAAAAATAGACATGTAAAACTGTACATTTAAAATTAAATCAATTAAAGCTTACGTTTACAGCATTTTAAGTTGTCTTGGTTGCATCCTATACTATGTTTTATTAGGTTTCCACCAATATAGAAGACAGTGAGGACAGCAGGTTTTTTAAATGTAGATAAACAAAGAGAGCCGTCAATCTATGACGTGAAGAAACCTACCAGATATAAAAAGATGCAATCCCACAATCCTCTCCTTCTCCACACTGATCTACAGGGGCTTTTTAAAGCTTTTTATATTTTTCCATCACTGTCTCTGGATGTATATGAGAGAACTGAAATAAGACATATATTTGACTATAAATAGTTCAATTCTGAGTTGTTGGTTTTGACATTTGGTGTAAAACCTTCAATATTCAAGTAAATTCTAGCAAGATCTGAAAGCTTACATTTAAAATCCATTTTACATTAAAATTAAAGAATTTCAGTGGTTTTGGTTGCATGGTTTACTCTTTCTTAGCCTCTTTCCACCAATAAACAAGACATTAAATTGTCCATTTAACATATATGTGGATCTGAAGAGTGTTTACAACGTTTTTTTTGTAGATCAACAAAGAGCTGCCAATTTATGAAGTGAAGAAACCTACCAGAGACAAAGAGATGCAATCCCACAGTCCTCTCTTTCTCCACAGTGATCTACAGGGGCTTTTCAATGCTCCATCACTGTCTGTAGCTCTGGTTATATATTAAAGTGAACTCTTCTTCTTTGGCTCTCGGCGAAGGCGGTCGCTCTTCTTCCCGCTCCGTCCCATATCTCTCCTTGCTGGCACCTCTTGTCTGGTCTTATTCTATCTCTGAGGCTCTCCTTGTCCTGCTTTCCAAACGAAAAAGGAATTATGGATTTGATCAACTGGTCTCTGAATGCAATTGACACCATCTTCTCAACGAGATCGCTGGGCTCCGGGGAACCCAGCTGTCCTGCGGGGACGCTCGCAGCTGGATATGTGATGGACGGGTGGGAGAAGTGGAGAGTCCTCTGTCTAGCTGCTCTGTCTCTGGAGGATATTGAAGATATCTACCTATTCGGAACTTTGATAACAGGGTTTCTGCTGATGGGCTTATGCGGGGCCCTGGGATATCGGAAACTGATAAAAGCGGTCAGCGCAGCTCAAAACCCCACTAGGCTGGCCGGCTTGATTGAAACACTGATGGGTAGGGTCGCGAATCAGACTATGGTCCTTGACCGCAAACTGGAAACCATCGAGGTGAAGCTAGCGGCTCTGCAACAAATTTTGGCCAGATCGGGAGACGAGTGATGGACATTAAATATCTGTGAAATTGGCAGATATTGACCTAAAGTTGAAGTATCTTCTGTCTTTTTTTCGGCTCTCCTCTTACTCCTGCCAGACGGCCTCGGCTGGAAGTAAACAACTCCCTGGGATAAGCAAGATAAGCGGACGCTCTGAATTCCTGCCCCTGTCAAGGACACCTGCGGGACTCTGGACTATGCAGGCTCACACACACACAAACATATCTACAGATAAACATTCACCACCGATCCCCATCCAAACGCCTTTGTGTGCTTTTACCCACGTGGGGCGTGGGCGGGGCTGTGACTTGCGCCGGAATGGCTGCTGGGCCAGTTGGCTGCCCGCACTCAACGGATTGTTTTCCATTACCCCTGTTCCCATCCCTTCTGTCTATGTTGTGTCTTGCCGGTGTGCTTATGCTAAGATAGGGCTGTTTTTCTCCCTTTTCTCACTTTGTCCTAATCAAGGGCAAGCTGAGGGGGTGTTTTTTAGCCTAACTGTCCAAATGTATCTTTCTTCGTTTCTAAATGCTACCTCCTAAGATCTGTCTCCCCTGAAAAGTTGTTTGTGATGTTTTGTCTATGGTCTGGGGGGTCCAATTTCGCTATACGAAAGTGTAGTGACAAATAAAGGCTTGATTGATTGATTGATTGATTGGAATAAGACATATATTTGACTATATATAGCACATTTCTGACATCTTGGATTTGACATTTGGTGCAAAACCTTCAATATTCAAGTACAATCTGGCAAGACCGACACACATTTTAAATCCATTTCACATTAAAGTTAAAGCATTTTCATTGGTTTTGGTTGCATCCCAAACTAGTTTTTTCCTAGATAGGGTGTTAGCAGCCAAATTCAATCACTTCAGCACATCTCCACCACTAAAAATAGACATGTAAAACTGTACATTTAAAATTAAATCAATTAAAGCTTACGTTTACAGCATTTTAAGTTGTCTTGGTTGCATCCTATACTATGTTTTATTAGGTTTCCACCAATATAGAAGACAGTGAGGACAGCAGGTTTTTTAAATGTAGATAAACAAAGAGAGCCGTCAATCTATGACGTGAAGAAACCTACCAGATATAAAAAGATGCAATCCCACAATCCTCTCCTTCTCCACACTGATCTACAGGGGCTTTTTAAAGCTTTTTATATTTTTCCATCACTGTCTCTGGATGTATATGAGAGAACTGAAATAAGACATATATTTGACTATAAATAGTTCAATTCTGAGTTGTTGGTTTTGACATTTGGTGTAAAACCTTCAATATTCAAGTAAATTCTAGCAAGATCTGAAAGCTTACATTTAAAATCCATTTTACATTAAAATTAAAGAATTTCAGTGGTTTTGGTTGCATGGTTTACTCTTTCTTAGCCTCTTTCCACCAATAAACAAGACATTAAATTGTCCATTTAACATATATGTGGATCTGAAGAGTGTTTACAACGTTTTTTTTGTAGATCAACAAAGAGCTGCCAATTTATGAAGTGAAGAAACCTACCAGAGACAAAGAGATGCAATCCCACAGTCCTCTCTTTCTCCACAGTGATCTACAGGGGCTTTTCAATGCTCCATCACTGTCTGTAGCTCTGGTTATATATTAAAGTGAACTGGAATAAGACATATATTTGACTATATATAGCACATTTCTGACATCTTGGATTTGACATTTGGTGCAAAACCTTCAATATTCAAGTACAATCTGGCAAGACCGACACACATTTTAAATCCATTTCACATTAAAGTTAAAGCATTTTCATTGGTTTTGGTTGCATCCCAAACTAGTTTTTTCCTAGATAGGGTGTTAGCAGCCAAATTCAATCACTTCAGCACATCTCCACCACTTTAAATAGACATGTAAAACTGTACATTTAAAATTAAATCAATTAAAGCTTACGTTTACAGCATTTTACATAGTTTTGGTTGCATCCTATACTACATTTTATTAGGTTTCCATCAATATAGAGGACAGTGAGGACAGCAAGTTTTTTAAATGTAGATAAACAAAGAGAGCTGTCAATCTATGAAGTGAAGAAACCTACCAGATATAAAAAGATGCAATCCCACAATTCTCTCCTTCTCCACACAGATCTACAGGGGCTTTTCAATGCTCCATCACTGTCTCTGGATGTATATGAGAGAGAGCTGGAATAAGACATATTGTACGCTTGACTATAAATAGCACAAGTCTGACATGTTAGTTTTGACATTTAGTGCAAAACCTTGAATATTCAAGCACATTCAAGTACACTTACTTCATTATTCAAGTACGTTTACATTTAAGACTGTCACACTTGCATTTAAAATCCATTTTTTTATTTAGATAAAAGTGTTTTCTGTGGTTTTGCTTGAATACTTTTACTCAGACAATGTGTTAGCAGCATATTTCCACCAATAAGTGAAGCCAGTAAGATGTGCACATGAAATGTAATGTAGCGACTCAACCTTCATCGCATCCCGACCTTCTGAAATTCTCTCTTTCCGTGACATTTCAGAGTGCAAAATTGTCCATAGCGAGCGACGAACTAAACGCAGCACACTTCCATTTCAAAAAGCAGAGGGAAGTGGATGGCAGGTTGAAGCTTTTCAGGTTCATTCGCCTTGTCACGGGACGGACTTAATTATGGCGCTCTTAGAGCCAGACGTCAGGCCGATATGCCTGCGGCTGCTGATCCGGGCTTTTCTCTCGCTGTGGGGAAACTCGCTCTGACACACCGGCTGGGTTAAAGCCGCTCGGGTGGCCGGCGGCATTCACACCTCTCACGCAGCCTGGAAACACACGAAAGTGAACGTGACCTTCATTCTGGACCTGACAAAAGACAATGGGAACCACTGACTGATGTGGTTACGCTCGAAGAGTCATTTATGGCCATAGTACAAGCTGGAGGGCACCATTTACCTGTCTTGGGCTGCCAAATGCACATTTACAACAAGAGTGATTGATATATATTTCTATCTATCTATCTATCTATCTATCTATCTATCTATCTATCTATCTATCTATCTATCTATCTATCTATCTATCTATCTATCTATCTATCTATCTATCTATCTATCTATCTATCTATCTATCTATCTATCTATCTATCTATCTATCTATCTATCTATCTATCTATCTATCTATCTATCTATCTATCTATCTATCTATCTATCTATCTATCTATCTATCTATCTATCTAGTGAAGGATCCAAGGGAACGAGGGGAGGTCTGGGTTATCTATCTATCTATCTATCTATCTATGTATCTATCTATCTATCTATCTATCTATCTATCTATCTATCTATCTATCTATCTATCTATCTATCTATCTATCTATCTATCTATCTATCTATCTAGTGAAGGATCCAAGGGAACGAGGGGAGGTCTGGGCTATCTATCTATCTATCTATCTATCTATCTATCTATCTATCTATCTATCTATCTATCTATCTATCTATCTATCTATCTATCTATCTATCTATCTATCTAGTGAAGGATCCAAGGGAACGAGGGGAGGTCTGGGCTATCTATCTATCTATCTATCTATCTATCTATCTATCTATCTATCTATCTATCTATCTATCTAGTGAAGGATCCAAGGGAACGAGGGGAGGTCTGGGTTATCTATCTATCTATCTATCTATCTATCTATCTATCTATCTATCTATCTATCTATCTATCTATCTATCTATCTATCTAGTGAAGGATCCAAGGGAACGAGGGGAGGTCTGGGTTATCTATCTATCTATCTATCTATCTATCTATCTATCTATCTATCTATCTATCTATCTATCTATCTATCTATCTATCTATCTATCTATCTATCTAGTGAAGGATCCAAGGGAACGAGGGGAGGTCTGGGTTATCTATCTATCTATCTATCTATCTATCTATCTATCTATCTATCTAGTGAAGGATCCAAGGGAACGAGGGGAGGTCTTGGTTATCTATCTGTCTGTCTGTCTGTCTGTCTATCTATCTATCTGTAACAGGATTATTTTGGGCATATTGATTTCACTATATTTTCCTCCTGTTTATTTACTGTTCATATAAAATAGTTTTGTGTTCACAATATAAATGTAAAAAGAGTCTGTAAAGTGACAGTGGTTTCACCTCTTCTCCCCCCTTGGGTTAACGTCAAGGTGGTATAGTCCAAGCAGCCATGCCTGTTGCACGATTGTTTGAGCGGTCATTTCCACCTTTACCTTGAACTAAGGAGGTACCTGTTCCATATTAAACTTGGCTCTATTCCTAATTAACACACACACAAGTATATATTTAAGTTTAGTTTTAATCATTTGTTATATTTACTGATGTAAAAACAGTTTGTTATACTGTAGAATGTTATCTTATATTAAATTATTTTAAAGGTTTGACACCATAAGCACACCAAACTCTAGTCTGACAAATCTGATGACTTTTCTAACTTAGGCTGACGATTCACAATTAAAACATGGGAAAATCCCATTGATTTACATTGATGAAGTGGTCAAATGAGATGTTTTCAACTCCAAACACCAAAAATCCAAACATTTCCTTTGAATCTATCTATCTATATATCTATCTATCTATCTATCTATCTGTAACATGATTATTTTGGGCATATTGATTTCACAGTGGTTTCACCTCTTCTCCCCCCTTGGGTTAACGTCAAGGTGGTATAGTCCAAGCAGCCATGCCTGTTGCACGATTGTTTGAGCGGTCTTTTCCACCTTTACCTTGAACTAAGGAGGTATGCTCTACCTGTTCCATATTGAACTTGGCTCTATTCATAATTAACACACACACAAGTATATATTTAAGTTTAGTTTTAATCATTTGTTATATTTACTCATGTAAAAGCAGTTTGTTATATTGTAGAATGTTATTTTTGTTGACAGTGTACATTTAATGTAATGAGCTGAAGCTGCCGATCTGTCATAATAACATTCTCTGTGCAGGTATGCATTTATGAGTTTTGTTTTGACAATGTAATATGTGGATTGTCAATGTTCACATGCTTGTTTTTGTAATTGTGAGAGCTAGTTTTCTCTTTCCCTTTCCTGTCTTCGCGTCCTTCCGGGGCGCCTCTTGCTCGTTTCCTCCATCTTTTTTTTTTCCACCTTTACCTTGAACTAAGGAGTGTACATTTAATGTAATGAGTGTAATCTATCTATATCCATCCATCCATCAGATGCGGATAAAGGGTTAAGCGCTAGTAATTTGTATGTCTATGCAAAGATATAATAGTGTAGAGTCCAAATGGGATACAGCTGTGGATATTTACATCGATATAGCATCATTTTTGATACACTGTGTGAAGTTTATTCATAAACTAATTTCGGGAGGAGCACGTGATTACGGCTGGTTCTGCATCAGGCCATTCCTAACCCACAATAAAGAGCCAGGGTTTCTTACTACAGCCATCTTCGATTTGAAGAATCCCCCCTTCCACCCCTACCTCTTCACCTTTCCCTTCATAGGGCGGCACGGTGGCCCAGTGATTAGCGCTGTTGCCTCACAGAAAGAACGTCACCGGTTCTAGTCCTTTAACAGGCCTGTGGTCATTTCTCTGCCTAGTTTGCATGTTCTTCCCCTGCTCGCGTTCATTTTCCCCGGGTTTTCCGGTTTCCATATTCCAAAAACATGCACAACGAGTGATTTGATCAATCTAAAATTTGCACTACAGTCAATCTCTCACCCTGCAGCATATCTTTTCATAGCATTCAATTTAGTCGTCAGTTTTTATCAAGGGGGAGTTGTCGAGATCTACCTGAGCTCAAAGCTCCCCTTTCGCCCTGCAAACGGGAGGGAGCCCAGGGCTCAAGGACCTTTTGAGCTCAGGGCTCTCTCCCGGGACAGCATGCCAAACTTGCTTATAATCAATCATCAGCTAAGTGTGAACTCTTGAAACAGCAGTCATTTCATTTAATTTTTCATTTAAAAAAATAGCATAAACCAGCCTAGTTAGCTGGTTGACCATTCTGGTTTTTGAGGGGTTTTGGCCATTTTCAGCCTGGTCTTAGCTGATCAGGCTGTAAAATGACCATAAATCCTGCCAAAACCAGCTGTGTCTTGCTTAAAATACAGAGAAAGATACAGGAAGTCTTTTTTACCAAGAGTGATCAGATTGTATAACCAAAGTCATGCCAGATGAATTGTGCTGAACTGAATTAGATATTAGTTATGGACAAGTGTTTACGCATTGTTTTTTGGAACTAAGGTGTGCAGTATGAAATGTAATTTTATTAGTGTTTTTATATGTATATGTAACTTATTTATCTATTTTTAGTATGGAGAGCTCTGCTGTGACATATGAATTTCCCTTTGGGGATTAATAGAGTCAAACCTAACCTAAACCAGGCTGGCCAAAAAATGGCCTGGTCGACCAGCTAAAACCAGCCAACCAATCTGGTTTAAGCAGTTTTTTTTCAGCAGAGCCAAAGATTATATAATACACAGATAAATACATATAAATATAGCTGCTTACCCTTTTCAACCAATCTAAATATTAAACAGTTTCAAGCAATAATAAAGATAGTAATGACCGTTAAAAGCTTTTTCTATTCGCGCTCACCAGTAACGACATCGACCCTTTAAATATTGGCGCTCTAAATAAAACGGCTGGATTCAGATTGTGTATCACCATTGAAAACACTTAAGGTGAGTAAAATTGCTTCATTATATATCTGCGGAGCTCCTATAATTCTCATCTTAAAGTGTTTAAAAAACTGTACTATAGTTGTATTTCCTGGTGCTGAGGTAATCACCCTGCAAACAAAAGCGTGCCATATCTGACTGTGGTAGGATCGCTGCTCCGCTGTGTAAAGCTGAGGTGGTTAAAGGACACTCACTCATCCGCTTTCTGTCTGTACTCGAGCATGTCAAACAGGTTCCATTACTCTCCGACAGCCGCACGAATGAAATATAAAAAGCCTTAATGCAGAGCTTTGCCCACAGGCAGCGCGGCAACCCTGAGCACTGAGGTAAAGAAAGACGCGATTGTTAATGGTCAAGCTAAAAGCGGAGCGCGACCTACTTCAGCATCGGACATAATACCGGACAAACACACGGACAGATCGCTGTAAAATGTCAGTATGTGCGTTCTTTCAGATGGAGGTGGTGTAAATGCAGTTAACACACTCAATCTTATACCTGACGGGCTTCATGCTGGTCGAGTTAATAACTGAGAATACACAAGGCTTCCTAAAATTCGCTTCATATTAGAATAATAGAAGGCATTATTTACTGTAGATATAGGCCAGACAACCAACTTAAAGGGGTAGTTCACACAAAAATTTTAAATTTGTCTTCATTTATTTGTTTAAAACCTATGAGTAGGGCCAGACAGAATTTGAGGATATTTTTTTGTTATTTCTGCAGAGAATTTAGCAAAAAATAAAATAAAATAAAAAATCTGTGGATTAATGTGGAATGATTTTGGGAATATCACAAATAAAAACTTAATATATGACATAAAAAAATAACATTTAAACTTTTATTCAATGATTACAATGCAAATCCAATTATATCTACTTATATGGTAAACAATGCAAGTCTCATATGTAATATATCTACTGAATGACAGAAAATATTACTTTACAAAGTGTATTGTAAATAAATCATATCGAACACAAACTAAAATCAACTAAATATCAACGTCATTTGATGTCGTTATTGGACATCAAAATAACATTGTCCTTGGACGCTGGCTAGACATTGAATTGTGGTCACCTGACATCCCAACCTGAATCTAACCTAATATTATTGTGTTATGACTAGGGCCAGACGGAATTTGCGGATGTTTTTTGCTATTTCTGCGGAAAATTTTGGTAAAAATCTGCAGATTTCTGCGGAATGATTTTGGGAGCATCATAACTAAAACCTTAATATAAAATATTACCTTTTTTTAAACTTTTATTTAATGTTTAAAATGCAAATCCAATTAGATTCACTTTATTTGGTAAACAAAGCAAGTCTCATATGTCTACTAAAAGACAGAAAATATTACTTTACAAGCTGCATTGTACTTAAATCCGATTAACATTTTCATATTAGTCATTAAAATTACTGTAATTAATTTTAAAACTGAATAAATTTAGATTTACACATATTTACTCAAAGTAAATGAACAGAATTAATGATGGGCTAAAAATCTGCGGAATTCTGTGGAAAATCTGCGGTATTCTGCGCGCGCAGATTCCGTGTGGGCCTAGCTATGACGTTGTTTGCCTGCTGGGCAATAACTAAATGCACTACAGAATGTTACGTTTGCACACATCCACAAATTACATGTAAATGCATCAGCTTTTTACAGCGTAATACTCACTTCTCATGAGTGAATGGTCTACGTTTTACTCATTCTTTGAGTAATATTAACAACAGATACTTTCTCTACTTGCTCTACATTTTTAGGCAAGTAATGGTACTTTTACTTGAAGGGTCATGTAACACCAAAACAAATTTTTTTGAGCTGTTGACAGTCGTATATGTGTCCCACACTGCTAAAAACACTATTAGGACACTTATATTTCACTAAAAAGGGAAAATTGGTTGTTTTTGCATTGTTTCTAGCAAATTCGTACTTCCGATCTGAAACAAATTTTTAAACCTGCTTAGCTTAGTGTGTATTCTAGCGTGTTAACTGTTTGTCTGTACCTGGGAGTGCCTTATTACATCTCTGAGTGTGCTGCATTAGTGCATGAGTAAGGCTTAGTTCAAACCAATCAGTGCGCTTTATTGTGCAACTTTAATTATTAAGCATGATAGTTACAGTGTTTAGACGGCAGAGAGACGGCGAGTTGTGCTGCCCAGCGGAAGAAGAAGAATTTTTTGGAGATACGGGTCGTCAGTGTTGCTTTTATAATTTGCTGCAGTAAAGGTTTTGTTTTAATTTTCCCTCTACGAGAGCGCAGCTGGACTCACGTCTAGATTACAGTGCACGCGACGCGCCTTAGAAATACGTGTCTGAGGAGCATTGTTTACCCGAGAGATTTTGTCATCTGGAAATGGTGAAATCTGGATTTGCTGCTCGTCTCCTTTGAATAAAGACGCGGATCCAGTTTTTGTGGATTGTCCTGCATATTTGGTAAGTGAGCGACTAATGGTCTTTGTTTATTCGGAGGCAAAGTTAGTTCTTATTGTCAGCACTCTTTCAGTGTTTAAAGACAGACCTTAAAGTCCACCATTTAATAAGTTGGCAAATTATTAGATTACTGATGTCCATGTAAATACAGTCATGGTCTTCCTCTGCGTCTGTGTTTGTTTTGCCTCTGTCAAAATCAAATCCAAATTGAAAATCCCATTTTTATGCAAATCTTTACGGACCACGCCTTTTTTTCCTCCTCTAACACTCCCCCCTAAACAGAGCTGGACACGCCCACTTTCCTGACTTTTTCCAAAGTAGAGGTGTGAAAACACCCTGCTGAAACAAGGGGGTTTCATGGACCTTTAAAGTGGGCGTGTCCAGCTCTGTTTAGGGGGGAGTGTCGGAGGAACTGAAGTGGGATGGTGTGGGAGTGTCTATTTGGGCACGCGCGAGTTTCAGAGTCAAAACACACACACACACATACACAAACACACACACGGGAGAAAGTGACTGTGTTTACATGGACATCTGTAGTCGAATTATTTGCCAAATTATTAAATGGTGGACTTTAACTGCAGTTTGGCTCTTTCATTCAGGGAATTCATTCATGTCCCTCGCGACAAACGAGATATTTGATTCGAGGAGCTGCTCTAAGCGTGTATTTTTCATGCAATGTTTGATACCGCACGGCGAATGAGAGAAAAAAAAAACCTCAGCATTTCCCGGAAACTTAGCTGCACACAGCAGGCAGTGTCAGAAAGCCGCGTGTGTTATTCCGGTCATAAAATGTGGTGAAAATCCTACACGAGGTTAAAGTTTGGTTGTAGTGCTAACATGTTTACACTCGGTGCAATAGTTAGTAAGATACGAACAAACTGAATAAACAAAGAGCACTGGTCGCTCACTTACCAAATCTGTAGAGACAGGACAATCACCAGCAACTAGAGCCGCGTCTTTATTAAGAGGAGACAACAATCCGGATCTCAGCATTTACAGATGAGAACAGCTCTCAGGTAAACAATAATCCTCCTTAGACACGTAAGTTAAGTTATTGTTGTCGAGCGTCGCGTACACTAATGCACACGTGAGTCCAGCTGCGCTCTCACAGAGAGAAAATGAAAACAAAACTTAACTGCAGCAAACTATAAAAGCAACACTTCACGCTTGTTTTGCCAACACAACGTGGCGTCTCTGTCGTCTAAACACTGTGACACTAATGAATATTAATGAAGTTGCACAATAGAGCGCGCTGATTGGTTTGAACCAAGCCTTACTCATGCATTAATGCAACACTGTAAGGCGTAATAAGACTCACTCTGGCACAGGCGTCCAGTCTGCACGCTGGAATACACGCTATTATGTCATGACCGTGACGCAGCTTCAAAAATTCGTTTCAAACCGGAAGTTTGAAATATAGGTGTATATAGGTGTCCTAATAGTGTTTTTAGCAGTGTGGGACACATATACGACTCACAACAGCTCAAAAAATGTGTTTTGGTGTTTCGTGACATGTTTTTCAGTACTCTTTCCACCCCTGCTAGGTACTAACTACAGATGTGTCAATATTTAAACATGAACGTTGAGTGTTGGAAATCTTTGACTTCCCATAGCAGTTGTTTTTCCGACTATGAAAGTCAATACAGGTTTTCAGCATTTTAAAATATCTTCTCTTGTGTTGTAACAGAGGAATGAAGGTTTGGAACCACTTGAGGGTGAGTAAAAAAAAAAAAGTGAGTAAATTTTGCTTCTCCAGTCATCTATCCCTATCATTTTCAGAAATCACAAATTGAAGGAATGAAATGCCACCTAATCTGTTATTTGAAGACCCAAATGTCATGCTCTTCTGTTTGTATATTCGCATTCAGCTTCATTATACCAGCCTGCCTCGGAAAACACAATTTTAGACCAAGCATCTAAAAAAAATGCCTATCAACACCCTAAAAATGGCACATATTTTATTTCGCCCCCACCCATGAGGATATAATTGCGAAACGCGCTGTCCAGCTGTTGACACAAACGTCCCGGTGAATCTCTAATGACCAGACTGGGTCTAGTTTATCTCCAGCAGCCTGAGGTCACATGACAGGTAATATCGGCCCTGGTTTTGCTAACAACCTGGAGTGTCACGGACTAGCTATCTTCAGCATTTGTTGACGGGGCATCTCACCAAATTAAGCCCACATCGGTGACGTCTCGAGCCAAAATTGGGAATTTGCTAGAGTTCCTCGAGTTTGTGTTCGACCGTCAACTTTGAATACAGTGGTTGTGTTTTGTATGCTAATCTTGCTCTGCTAAAGATTGGTTTTAGAGCAACATGTAGACAGAAATATACTAGCTAGCTTTATTTTTAATCTTGTATGAAAACATGCAAAAATACAATTCCAGCTTGTTGTTTATATTCTGGGTTCATCTGCTTTGAATTTATTTCAGGTGTTTTGGATGAAAGTCCAAACCAAAAATCCAACCTGTTATTTAAAAATCAGCATAAGAAAAAGGGTTTTGCATTCATATTGGTCCCAATTGTGTTTACCCATCAATTTTGTGCTCCAAACGCTAGTCTTGCTTTGCTGCCTTGTTGATGGAACTTAATCTTGCAAGTGTTATTTATTTTATCAAGGGAAATAATTTTGGTTCCGAGCAGGAATCGAGTTTACTTAGCATAATGTTTTAATCAGCATTTCATAGATGGGCTGTGGTTTAGTGTGCAAATTCATGACCTAATCTGTTGTCTAAAGGCAAAGTGCAGTAACAACACACTTGCTCAAAATTGACTTAAAAGCCTACAATGGGTTTTGTGAAATCTGTTCTTTTTCTTGCTTTAATTGATGCTTCGCTAAGCCCCGCCCTCCTTAGTTACTGTTGCTACGCCTGTCAAGCTTTCGTGCCTGGCACGTCTTTTTCAATGTGTATGCGCTGGTGTCAGACATTCAGGATATAATTAGTCATTTTTGGCGAACAGGTGATATATTAGAGAAAGCCAGACTAAGGGCCTACTCACACTATGCCATCCATACCGTGCCCAGGCCCGTTTCCTGGATCGTTTGAGAAGTGTAAGTGCGCTGAATCGGGCTTAAGCACGGTTCACTTGGCCGGCCCTGGCCCGGTTGGAAGAGGTAGGCCTAAGCACGGTTCACTTGGGCGAAACTGAAAGCAAGACATGACTTTTAAGGGGCTGTTTCATATGGATTTATTAATAATTCTTACTGTTCAGTGAACGCAAACTGCCGTAGCTTATTAAATACGCAAACTCCTTACTGCATGACATCTGCACGCCTTCAGCAGACCTCCTCATTCCTGCAGCACGAGGACTTTATGATTGTTTATGAGCGCAAAAAGTGGCGGATCTGTTCGGCGAAATATCTGATATATCTGAATATCTAATGTGTGTCACTGCACATCAAACCAACTGAAACGATATAACTAGAGAAATCTATGAATCTAGTGGCGATTTTTAAAAGAAGGCCACACCGTTAAGACTTATGGATATTAAACCAACCCGATCTCAGAGGAAATGTAACAATGTTACATATTGTCAGTAAAAATGGCTAATTTGTATTAATTAATACAGTTAAATTTATATGAAAATATACAATTATTATAAGGAGGCCCACCCCTAACCCTACCCCTCATTATGGGGATGATCAAATCATACTAAAATTATCAAACAAATAAATACGAATTAGCCAGTAAATAAAAAAATTGGGAATGGTCATGGTATTTTGTTGTGTTAAACGTAAAATTTACATATTCTGATCTTAGATGCATTTATATCTGTTGTAGGAGATTCCAGCAGAATATTAGGACACTTTAAAATACCAAATGACCAGGGGCCTCATGTATCAACGCTGCGTACGCACAAAAACTTTGCGTACGCCAGGTTTCACGCTCAGAATCGCTCACGTTTGGATTTACTAACGATGAACTGAACATGGGAATGTGCGCAGCTCCACGCCAACTTCATGGCAGGCGTACGCACATATTTTGTGCGTGTCTGTTTTATTTCCATTGGTGACTCCTAGAGGCAGTTGTGTTAAATTCCTCTCTACAAAGTGTCTTTGAGCCTTGCAATGGCAGCTGTATGAGACGGGTTCATCTAGCAGGTATATAAGGTTTCCATACCGTACAGTTGACCAGCTAAACATTAAAGCGCAATTTGCAGCGGTCGCCTGTTTTCCCAATGTAATCTGAGCTATCTACTGGACACACATTGCTATAAAGACACTATCTGAAGATGAATTTGCATGCGTGAATCAGAAACATTTCCATTCAATAAATGTGCAAATAAAATATGATGCACAAACTTATTAATGGTTCCTACTTGTCTTTCTCGTGATAAATAGTTGGCAAAATCTGATATGTAGCGGGGGAAAAAAAGAAAGAGTTCATCAGACGCTGGATTCGAACCGAGTTCATGCTCGAACGTGTCAAAACATGTTGACATGCGTCTTACGAGCTGCGCCACTGAGACTGTTACAGGTACTTCAACATTTTACACCTATAAACCACACTATTTCTTTTTTAATTTACTCAGTGCAATGTTCAGACCCAACTGTGTTAACCGCATCAGCTAAACTCTCCCACTCTATTTATTTCTTTTGTTATTAATTCCGGAGGACAAACTTGCAAATAACACCGTTTTCCTTCAGTCTACCTCCGAAAGCAGCACCTCTAATTCACATTGTGTTCAAAGTTTCTCTTTTCGCTTGCTTTTGCCGTTGCTTTTTCGTTGGGTTTTGCCAAAGTAGAGTCATTAGCATATTCATACGGGGGAGGAGGCAGGGAGGGGTTTTGTGCTCGTGTTGCGCTCAGTTTCACGTTCATTCTGATGTACAAAAGAATATGCGTGGGATTCGGCGTACGCAGTGTTTCATACATCTGAATTTTTTTCTGCGTACGCACATTTACAGCTTTGTACGCAATGTTTTAGTATGATTTCCACGCAAGTCTTCGTACATGAGGCCCCTGGAGCTCTTTCAGGTTTTATAAAGTTTAGTGTTTGCATAGATACTACACTTTTTTAATTTTGGCAGAATACCTTTTTAGATGATTACAAGGAACCAGTGGGATTTCAAAATGGCAATTCAGCGCAATATTCTTTGACCTTAAACCAACACTTTTTTTTTTCCCCCACTGCTTCCCAGACCAACTAGGCAGTTTTTAATCTCTATCTTAAACCTCCAGATATTGGACATTCAGTACTGTGGGATATTTTATGTCTGTAGGTCAAGCGTGAATTGAGTCTATTTGTTCCTCCTAGAGATGATCTTTAGTAATGGCCTGCAGAGATGAGCTCCTGCTAGTTCATCAGAATCAGGAGAAATGAAAGCTCTGTCTGGGCGGCCCGCAGCTCCACTGATCTCTCGGCTTTGATGTGCGCAGACTCTACGGTTGCCATGTTGTGGACAGTCTCACCTCCGGGCCGGATGGACTCGTTTGAACTAGAATATGTGGGACCGAACAATTCAAAAAAGAACTGTGTGATGTATTATTCATAAAAACAATCACCGAGATTTACATGGACGTTTATTATTATTTTTTATCCCCGATGAAGAAAATGGCTGCCGAATGATTGGAACAAATGGACTGCAATCAAACGTAAGACCTTTGCTTTCTGGGCAACCATCAGAGGAGCTGGACATCATGGTCAATTTTAGATTGTTTCAAGTAATTCCAGTGGCAAAAATAAGCTTTTTTTCCTCAGAGGGAATAAAAAGTCTGAAAAACATTCATACACTAAAATAGCTGTACACTATTAGCTGTATAATTGGAATAATATTAAAAGCCAAATTAATACACATCATTCATACTCCGAATTAATGCGCTTGCCTGTAAATGGTATATATATTTTTAATAAGCTGTTTTTTTTTTCTTTTTTAATTATTTCCCAAATTATTTTTAACAGAGCAAGGAAATTTTCACAGTATGTCTGATATTTTTTCTTCTAGAGAAAGTCTTATTTGTTTTATTTCGGCTAAAATGAAGGCAGTTATTCGTTTTTTAAAAAACATTTTTGGGACAAAATTATTAGCCCCTTTAAGCAAATTTTTTTTTCCTACAGTCTACAGAACAAACCATCATTATACAATAACTTGCCTAATTACCCTCACCTGCCTAGTTAACCTAATTAACCTAGTGAAGCCTTTAAATGCCACTTTAAGCTGTATAGAAGTGTCTTGAAAAATATCTAGTAAAATATTATTTACTGTCATCATGGCAAAGATAAAATAAATCAGTTATTTGAAATAAGTTATTAAAACTATTATGCTTGGAAATGTCCTGAAATAATCTTCCCTCCGTTAAACAGAAATTGGGGAAAAAAATAAACAGGGGCGCTAATAATTCAGGGGGGCAAATAATTCTGACTTCAACTGTGTGTGTGTGTGTGTGTGTGTGTATATATATATATATATATATATATATATATATATATATATATATATATATATATATACATATATATAAATATGTCTGCTTAAGTTCAGATTTTTGAACTCGAGCGATTCGTGCGAAGCAGGAGTTGATAGTGTCAAACGTGCAAAATGCACAATTCGCGCGTATCAGACTGCAGGATGTCTATTCACGCGTTTGCATTGACTTAACAAGTAAATCACTCTTACTTGACGCGCCATTCGCATCTGGTGTGAACACAAATTTGGTCTTTATTTATAAGCGTTTATCTATTAACATTATAAACTGCTTAGAGTTAAAAACGAACATAAAATGCCGTCATTTTTCAACAATAACAATTGTTTTTGTTGTTATATTTAACATTAATTTCAAGGTTTTAGTAGTTTGTTTTAATGAGCATTAGTAGCTTTTTCTTGTTTTAAAACATTTAATAATTTTAATAGAGGTTTATTTTTCATTGATTAATTGGTGAACTCTCGTCAATTGGTAAAGCTTTGATCCTCCACTGTCGCCACTGGCTTGATTGGTTTGGGGCTTGTGGAGCTGCGTATCGATGGAGTTTGCTCTTCAGTGTTTGGACATTCAACAGTAAAAATTAAACCACAATGAACTGAACTAAACTGAACTTCAACTCTGAAAACTGGACTGACACAGTTTCAGTTTCCTATGATCTTCTATGTTAAGCTGCTTTGACACAATCTACATTGTAAAAGCGCTATAGAAATAAAGATGAGTTGAATTAAATGACTGATTGGATCTGTAGTCGAATGGAAATTAGAAATATTTCTTTGGCATTTAAATAAATAAAACTTTAATAAAACTTTTTTGTAGTAGTCTTATTTATTTTTTTTCAACTAACTGAAATTCTTTTAGTTTAACAGCTTTAGATTTCACTAATATAATCACGCTAATGCTTAAAAAATACATGTGTATTGTCAAGCTATAAAAAAAGCCACCATTTAAAAGCTGTCCAAAACCCACCCAAACTCACAAAAAACACCCAAAATATTAGAATATTATTTATTTAATTTTAATTTATTCCTTCATTCATTTTCTTGTCGGCTTAGTCCCTTTATTAATCCGGGGTCGCCACAGCGGAATGAATCGCCAACTTATCCAGCAAGTTTTTACGCAGCAGATGCCCTTCCAGCAGCAACTCATCTCTGGGAAACATCCACACACACATTCACACACACACTCAGACAATTTAGCCTATCCAATTCACCTGTACCGCATGTCTTTGGACTGTGGGGGAAACCGGAGCACCCGGAGGAAACCCACACGAACGCAGGGGGAACATGCAAACTCCACACAGAAACGCCAACTGAGCCGAGGTTCGACCCAGCAACCTTCTTGCTGTGAGGCGACAGCACTACCTACTGCACCACTGCCTCGCCTAATTTTAATTTATTTAAATCGAAATTAACCTAGTTACTTTAACTGTTACAATTTTGTATAGTCTTCATTTTTTCAAAGTATGTGATCATACAAATACATAAATCTGACATTATAATCTTTATAGTATTACAAATAAAATATTTTTAGTCTCATTTTTTAATTAATGATTCAATATTACACTCGTAAAACTTCAAGCTTCATTACTAGACTTATCATTTTACAGAACTTTTCAGCGCCTTATTTATGATGGTAGTTTGTCGCCACCTACTGTACAAACAATACAATTGCTACAACTTTAAACAGTGTTAAGTTACATTAAGCCCCATTCACACTAATGCTGTGTTCACACCAGACGCGGAACGCGCGGATAAATCACGCTATTCGCGCATAAATAGCCGCGTGAACATTTGAGGTTACTCAAATTCACTTCAGAACAGACGCGGATTCGCGTGACGGGCAGGGCTTCTGTCTGCCCGGTGACTCTAGCTTCATAGCTAAAGGGCTAACATGGATTTTATGAAGAAAATAACAGTGTTTATGTGCTTTATGAAGGCTGAAAAACAGCGTCGATACATTTAGGGCCGTGTCTGAGTCCACTACATCCTTTCAGAGGTGCATCCAGCTCTTTAAGCTCATAGACTCCTCCAGAAACTGAACCTGGCTGATGGAGGTTTTCAGCGGTGCTTCTGACTGAGCCAAGCCCAGTTTGATGAACTTCTTGTCGGTGTCTGCTGGGGGATTTCCCCTGGGACACCGACAACAGGCGATACGTCACAATCACGCCCCCACAAGAGCAAGCTCCTGATTGGTTAACGCGGCACGAATGTCCGCTGAAGTTCAGATTTTCGAACGCAAGTGATTCGCGTCAAACGCACAAAACGCTCAATTTGCGCCTCACCATGCGCACCACGCAATTCTCGTCATTCGTGCCGCTCCATTCGCACGTATCGCACCGCAGAATGTCTATTCGCGCGTTTGCATTGACTTAACATGTAAATCATTCGCGCTTGACCCGCGTTCCGCGTCTGGCATAAGAGCGACTCGCAGTAGCAAATCGACAAGCGACCGCTTAATTCAACTGAGAGTGAGCAACTTTTGTCGTCCTCCGTCTACGCGAGCGACAGCAACCATTGACGACCAGGTGAGCGTGTCGATCGACGCAACAAAGTTGAAAACCCTCCAACTTTATGCAAATGAAGAACAACTTTCTTGAGCGACAGCCAAAAGGAACTCCAACATAACACCTTTAAAGAAAACACCTTTAATTAATAAGACAGCCTTTTGGTGCCTCCACAACGATTTCCATAATCCTTAAATTTTACAGAAAATCCAAAATGCGTTCATACATGCGATTTGAATGAAACGGGAGGCCATCCCTCTGTGATCGTTACAAATTTAGGCTTAATCTACAAGGTAAAAAAGTTATTAATCTGCAGGTCATGTGCAGGCTGAACTGTGGGTTGTGATCCATCCGCCAACCGTGACCCGTTACACCCCTATTGTTTATTAGTGCCACTATATTTCATGCTAACTCTTATTTCCGCAGATTGCAGTAAAAAACAGGGCGATCTCTTCATATGCATGAAAAAGACGCGGATGGTCTGCTTAAATGTCGCCGGTGTAAATCATGGAGGGTGAAGCGGCCGTGCTGGTGATGGAGTAGGAGATGCATTAAGCGAATGACTCAATGACTCAGCGCAATTCAGCACACAGATGATGGCGGCGCTCCGTCACACTCGCCCAAAACTATCAAACGAGAGCGCCTAATGAGGGAACGAACGTGGCGGGAAGAGTGGAGTGGAGCGCGGGCTGGATTCATTCACAAAATGAAAAGAGCCGGCCCGTAAATTAAATTACTGCTGGAATGGGATGATGGGGGCGGTGGACTCAGCACCGCGGGAAAAGCAATACCGCTAAAAGGCTTTCAGAGGATTAATGCTAGCACGGAGCCGCGCACGTTCTACTGGTTCGTCTCTTGTCATTTACACTGGTGCTTATAAACCACAGCATTGTATATTCACAGAGATGATGAGTTCAGTGTTAGCGACAGAAGGCCTATTTTGGATACAGAAGTGTGCTAGGCGAGTCATTTTGATGGAATAGTTAGCTTCAGGTTGCTCAAACTGTTAGCTTCTCTGTAAGCTAATTAAGTAGATGCAAGTTTGAATTAATTTGTGATTTTACTACCACCACAGCAGTTATAATGGTTTTGATGGAAATTATATTTTTATTAATAGAAAATAAGTGCTCAGAGAGTGGTTTTGATGGAATAGTTAGCTTCAAGATGCCTAAACAAGTTATTGGCGGCTCTGCAAATGAACTTAAAGGATGCAAGTTTGAATGAAATAGCTGTTTCACCACCATAACAGAAGGTATAATGGATTTGTATTGGTTTTGATGGGAATTTTAGCGATTTTAATAGAAAATAAGTGCTCAGGGAGTCGTTTTGATTAAATAGTTAGCTTCAACATGCTCAAAATAAATTGTTAGCGTCAATGCAAACTAATTTATGGGATGAAAGTCAGTGCTTTCACTACTGCCATAGAGGTTATAATGGTTTTGTATGGGTTCTACTCGAAATTATATTAATTTGAATGGAAAATGTGTGCTTTAGGTAGTTATTTTGATGAAATAATTGGCTTCAGTGCTGTTAAAAAATACGATTTTGGCAAGAAAGTTGCTGTTGTAATGGTGAAAACTGTTCTGACTTGCACACTTCAGGCCATTAATAGAAATATAAAAAATGTTATAAAGAGTTGAATTATTTTGTAGATACAGAAAATAGCAAGTAGCACAAATAGTTTATTACATTACTTTAAAAAAAGACAATATTACAAAGAATAAATATATATATATATATATATATATATATATATATATATATATATATATTAGCGCTGTCAAAATTAGTGCGTTAAAGCATGCGATTAATTTTAAATAATTAACGCGTTAAAAAAAATTAAAGCAATTAACGCAGTTGCAGGTTTTTTTTACTTCCTGTTGTGGTGGACGTGTGTTCAACATGCAAGAAATGTGGATAAGACCAAGGAAGCAGTTTTTGAAGGCAAGTTTCAGTATAAAACAATTAGTCGCATCACCAGGCTCTCCAGAGTTTCATGCAATTTCGGGTGTTTCATTTTTAACTTTCGACTTCTGTTGTAAGTTGATACCGCATGGCGAACAGAAAGAAAATCCTCCACATTTCGTGACTCGGTGTTCCTTTAAGGTAATAAAATGACTGCTTAGGCAGTCATATTAATCATATTAAAATCAGGGTATTGGTGTCTTATGTGAATGTACTTAGAAAGACTGGTGAAGTCGGGAGCTGTCAAAGACAGGGCATTACTCTGCCTTTCAGCATGAGCCCTCCAAGTTTAGCGTGTTTCCTCATTAAACGCAACTAAAGCGTATGCTTCGCGTTGTTGTGTCAGAATCCTTGTGAAATACAGTAATACTTTAGGACGCTTAGTTTAAGCAAATTTGATGAACGCGAACATGCGTGTTGAATCTGAGGGCAGTCGCTCCAGCGCGTTGTGTGTGTGTCTGTGTGTGTGTCTGTGTAAGGCCCATTGAGGGGTGTCAGGGGTGGAGTGAGCGACGTATCTGAGTAGGGGCGTGTGCGTGCGAGACGTACCTGAAGGACGGTGGGGGTGAGTTGCGGGGGAGAGGGGTGTGCAATGTATTTAACGACCGGCTTGCGAGAAATTATCATTCATTTGCGGGCATCCGGGAGTCTCTGTGCACTTGCGGGATACTCCTAGTCTTAGCAACTGGATGAATGTAAAGGAGGATTAAGCTAAATTGTTTCTACTCTATAACTAATGTTCTCAACTCACAGCAATAAAACTTTACAATGAGTGCAACAGTTTGTATTCTATAGTTTATTATTATAATTTTTCATTTTCCATATCTGCAATTCCTGTATTTTGGCATTTTTTTGCAGTCTACTTAGAATCCAACATGGAAATCAATGTTTTCTTTATTGGCATTGATTGTTTTGAAATTTAAATGTCATTAACATGCCTGTGTTTTCATTTCTGTAATAAATATGGCTGTCAAGCCAGGATCTTGATGGTTTATTGTGGGTTTGTTGTTTACATGAAGAAATCTGTTACAAGTTAAACAAAAATTCTATTAAACAATTACATTTTGAATTTAAATAGTTTTTGTCTTGCGTTTACATAAATTTTACATTTGAAGAGCCAAAATTACAAGTTTCAGTATTTTAAATGCGATTAATCACGAATTTTAAAAAAAATGTGCGATTAATTACAGAATTTTTTTAATCGATTGACAGCACTAATAAATAAATAAATAAATATATATATATATATATATATATATGACTTTGTACTTTCATATATTTTTAAAACCTTAAAAATTACAATGTGAAAGATTAACTGGAAATGATTGTTAAAGGCTAATACTTTGAATAGATCTAACATTCGTCAGTGTCTCTTTTACACAACTTCAGATGTTCTGACTCACACGTCTGACTTTATAGTTTAACTATGATTTCACTACAGGAAAAAAAAAACATTAATAATGTAAAAACACAGTATATTTAAAAAACAAACACGCAGGCAGTCACTCACCAGCACTGCTCTTCATTGTGACTCACATCTTCTGACTCACCTCTGAAACTTTAACATCTACAAAAAAAATGAAGGAAAAATAAAATAAAAGCCTTTGAAGCTGCAGAAGTTGAACAAACCAAATCACTCTCTATACTGCGGCTGCCGATAGTTCAACATCAAAAGATTCCCATGCCTATAGACAGTGGAGAAATGACAGGGGTGAGTGTGTGTTGCCTGCACGTAATCCAGGGACACGACGAGCCATTCAACCATCAATTCTTGCTTAACAGCTCGCGAACAATGGGGGTAATTTCGCATCTGAAGGTAAAAATATCCCGCTTTTGTGGCTGTTTGTTCGTGTAGCGACAGCAGAGCATTCTTCTCCTGCCGGCGCACAAAGAAACACACACACTTGACGCAATAACTCATCGGACGAACGCAAAAACACAGTGTTTCTGCTCAAAGCGAATCGAGCCGTTAGCGTGGCCTTCACATGTGCTGCTTGCAGTCGGTCAAGGATAAAGCAGAGATCTTTGGCCGGGCCTCCTCAACAGTGGTCAATCTGGAGCGATGGGGTCTCATTTATAAACATGCTTTGTAAAACCTTCACCAACATTTATTTTCAGCTTAGTCCCTTTATTAATCCGGGGTCGCCACAGCGGAATGAACCGCCAACTTATCCAGCACGTTTTTATGCAGCGGATGCCCTTCCAGCCGCAACCCATCTCTGGGAAACATCCACACACGCTCATTCACACTTATACACTATGGACAATTTCATTCATTTTCTTGTCGGCTTAGTCCCTTAATTAATCCGGGGTCGCCACAGCGGAATGAATCGCCAACTTATCCAGCAAGTTTTTTACGCAGCGGATGCCCTTCCAGCCGCAACCCATCTCTGGGAAACATCCACACACACATTCACACACACTACGAACAATTTAGCCTACCCAATTCACCTGTACCACATGTCTTTGGACTGTGGGGGAAACCAGAGCACCCGGAGGAAACCCACGCGACGGCAGGGAGAACATGCAAACTCCACACAGAAACACCAACTGAGCCGAGGTTCGAACCAGCGACCTTTTTGCTGTGAGGCGACAGCACTACCTGCCTCGCCCTTCTACAGACAATTTACCCAATTCACCTGTACCACATGTCTTTGGACTGTGGGGGAAACCAGAGCACCCGGAGGAAACCCACGCGAACACAGGGAGAACATGCAAACCCGAAGAAACCCTAACTGTTCCAGCCAAGGCTCGAACCAGTGACCTTCTTGCCGTGAGGTGACAGCACTACCTACTTGGCTTTTATTTTAACAAATGTAAGTTTATTGAACATAAAACAATTAGGTTGTCCCCTAATAGCTGAAAAATTGTGTTGATTGAGCTCATTTTAAAGAAATAGTTTAGTCGGCGCCAATAGCCTAGTAGTTAGTGTGTTGACATATTGCACCCAGGTGCTCGCGGCGACCCGAGTTCGATTCCTGGCTCGAGATCCTTTGCTGATACATCCCTTATCTCTGCTCCCTACACTTTCCTGTCTATCAGTCTCCACTGTCCTGTCAATAAAGGTGAAAACCCCTAAAAAATAATTATTTTAAAAAATAAAATTAAAAAAACTTGTAGTTTGAACAAGCAGCAACAATAATTTTGAGTGTGGCATACACAAACACGGGAGGAAACGTGCGTTCGCCATTCACCTCACAAAAGTTTTTATCTATACTAATGACTGGAGAATGGAGCAGCCCGGTGGCTTAGTGGTTAGCGCTGCCGCCTCACAGTAAGAAGGTTGCTGGTTTAAGTCTCGGCTGGGCTTGCATGTTCTCCTCGTGTTGGCGTGGGTTTCCTCCGGGTGCTCCGGTTTCCCCCACAAGTCCAAACACATGCGCTATAGGTGAATTGAATAAACTAATGAATGAGTATGTATGGGTGTTTCCCAGTACTGGGTTGTGGCTGGAAGGACATGAATAGGAAGTGACCCTTGATTACTAAAGCCTGGTTTATACTTCTGCGTCAAGGGATCGGCGTGACCCATGGCGCATGCAAAGCGCATAGTAGTGCATTTATACTTCTGTGCGCTGGTTCTGTTGCTCTGCGGTAACACTTCCAAAATGCTAGTTGGCAGTGAGGTGTTTGTTACCCTGTGTCGAGTTTCTTCGCTGGTGTTTTTTCTGAATGCTTCCTTAACGTACAAGTGGTCATTTTGAGGCAGGAACCGGCAAACGTGAAATAACTTTAAGGTAAACACAAAGCAACAGTCTCCACCCGGAGCTCCTTGTAAACAGTCGACGCTTGTAAACCGTCGCTCCAACGGACTCACGCGGCTTTCGGTCCCGCCCATACTCGTCAGCGCTACCAAGCCGACCAATGGCAGAGCTTGCGCTACGTGTCATTGCGACATGTAGCTACATTTTTTGAGAGGTGCACGTCAACAACGGCCACAACAAGGGCTATGCGTCCATGTGTAGGCTGCGCCGTAGCATACATGTGCGCTTGACGCAAAAGTATAAATCAGCCTTAAGGAACTAAGCCGATGTAAAACGAATGAATGAAAATGTTCACACCTTATTTTACTTAAATTCTGACTTAAATGAACCACTTTAAATCCTCATATAATAAATTATAAATTAACTCTGGCATACGTTCACTACTTGGCACTTTTGTGCAAAGTTTTATAACTGAGATCCCTGTTGTTGACGAATCGTTGCTTTTCTTCAACCATAGACTCGTGTACTGTTAACATCTCAGAGCCTTTTCTTCTCATATTCGGCAAAAAATATATGTTATATGTATTCAAATTTAGGAGAACTTTTCTGTGAAATTGAATCGACTTATTTTACACAAATAACGCACTAACGTATGCTATGTTTTTTGTTTTCACAAGCTTTGGAGACGTTGCATAAATTCCGCATTTAAGTAATAGGTCACCTATAGCTTTCGCCATGAGGCTGTGCTCTAAATGACATCAATGTTTTTTAAGGTGCACTGCCAAGGGAGCAGAATTGTGAACATGAAGATCGCTACAACTGAACTGTAAAAATAGTTTGAAAGCAAATTACACCTAAGAGAGAGGATTTGAATGTTAGAATGTTCTAAAGGATTAGGGCATAGGGGGATGTGTGGGAATAGAACACAGCCAGGAACGCTGTTTCTAACTACAGCTCCAGAGGTCATGTTCGCTCATGTTCGTTTGAGCGATGGATTTGGGAAACGGCAAATCAACAAACTATGTTTGTAACGACGGAACTTGCGACCTTAGTTGGCTAACGATGGTTTTGGGAAACGCACCCCTGGTGTTTACACCAATACAATTCATTATGTTGTTCCAATACAAATGACAACAGATGATGCAAAAACACATTCCGCACAAGTCCTGGCTGCAAAGGAAGAGAATACAGGTACTTGACTGGGCTGCCTGTAGTCCCAACCTGTCTCCAATAGAGATTGTGTGTCACATTTTGAACTGCAAAATGCAACAACGAAGATTCCAGGCTGTTGGCAACCTTAAGACTTGTTTACAAGAAGAATGGGACAAAATTACGCCTGAAACACTTCGTCACTTGGTGTCTTGAGTACCTAAACATCTTTTAAGTGTTGTTTAAAGGCATGGCAACATTACAAAGTGGTAAATGTTTTATTGATACAGCTATTTTTTTTTTTTCAAATGTGTTGCAAGAACCAAAATTGGGGGAAAAAAACAATATAAATCATGAGGAACGCATTAAATAATGTTTGCTGTATCATCTGCAATGATATGCTAGTCAAAGTAAATTTAGAAATCACTTTCTTTTTTCATTTGTGTTTTGCATACTGTTCTAACTTTTTCTCATTTGAGTTTTGTGTGTTTTAAAACAAAGGGTTAGGTTTGTCTGTATTTGACCCAACATTGGGTTACAATAACCAAGCAATTTTAGATTAAAAAAGATCAGCCAAGCAGTTCCAACGCCAGATAAATAGGTTAAAACTAATCTGAAAGTTCTGAAAATTATGTGCATTTTGACAATCTTAAAACATCTGCCAAATGTTAATCCATTACCAAAAATGGTGCATTTAAAAAAATAAAATAAAATAATAATAATAATCATAATAGTATATATATATATATATATATATATATATATATATATATATATATATATATATATATATATATATATATATATAATGTGTTTCTTTTAAATCAAAATAGGCTAAAATGCTTTATAATAAGAGTTAAGATTAGCAAAACAACTCCAGAAAGAAAGAAAAAAAGAGCTCAAATTACAGAAACGCTAAAGATTACCGTCACCTTTTAACCTGTGATTACATTAGAACGGAAGGACGAAGGAGTTGGCAATTATTCCAATTGTTGCTGCGTTTTTGAAAAACTTTCCTCAATGCATCTGTGGAAGTTTCTTGCCTGCGCAAGTCGAGTAATTACAGATAATCGTCGCAATCAGGGCCGAGTTCAGCACCTGCATTATCTGACGGCTCAAACGCGGCTCTGCAGAAGGATGGATGGGGAAATAGATGAAATAAACGTCGCGATACAGAGGAACACAGCCGCTGTCTTCCGTACCTGGGTGTATTGTCGTAATTACACGCCCCAAATCTGCGACGAGAATCATCACGCCAAATGAAGGCTGTGTAATCGCTATACCCCAATCATAAGCTGCATAATTGCTCTGACAATCAGGATGCCACTTTCTGGATCCCTGGGAAAGACGAGAGTGGGGGAGAAAAAAACAAGCCCTGCGTGACAGTTTACGATGTGTCGGCATCAAATTGAAGCTCTTTTTCTGGGCGAGTTTGGGTTAAATTGCTCTAAATTACAGGTTTGAGCATGCAATTTGATTATATTGGGTGTTATGTAACTGGGGCTGCGTGAAAACAAATGTTTGTAAACTTAATTATTCCTAATGTTTCTTCGAAATGCCTCGGTGGTAAAAAAGCGCAGCGCTGTGCTTCCCGCCGGACTGAACCTGGAGCTCCATCTGTTTCACACATTCACTACTATGAGAGACCTGCAATATTCTGCTAATGACTCTGCATATGACTGTCTGTCACATATATATTTATATATTGTCTGGACTTGCACTGCTTCTTTTTTTAAGCTGAAGTGCTTTCTGAAGCTGGTTTACTGTGAGGATTTGATTTTTTTTTTCTTCTTTTACTGGAAAAAACAAATAAATATTTATTTATAAAGTAAACAGTTAATTTTGATGACTTTAAGAATATATATATATATATATATATATATATATATATATATATATATATATATATATATATATATATATATATAATTATTATTAGTTTTATTATAGAATGTAAAAATGACACATTTTATAATATTTAATAAAATATAATCATTTAATAAAACAATTGAAACACTGAGTATTAAATAATATAGTTTAACTGTGTTCAGTAAATCAAACACAAATATTTTGTCATTCATTTATTCTTTTCGGCATAGTCCCTTTAATAATCGGGACACCACAGCGGAATGAACCGCCAACTTATCCAGCATATGTTTTACACAGTGGATGCCCACAAATATTTTGTAATATTATTAGTTTATAACATACTTTTTTAATTGTCTGTATCAAATATATTTCATATTTTATCATAAAACAAAATTCCTTGGATCAAATGAAACAAAAAAAAACTACTTAATTAAATAAATAAATACATATAAGCTTCAAGTTTTAATGAAATAATAAAATAAAAATCAAGTTAAAATAATAAAATCCTAATTAACAATCATCTTGAAATATTACTCTTTCCTGTAAGTTACTGAATTTTATTTATAAATACACTCACCGGCCACTTTATTAGCTACACCTTACTAATACCAGGCTGGACCCCCTTTTGCCTTCAGAACTGCCTTAATCCTTCAAGGCACAGATTCAGCGAGGTACTGGAAATGTTTATTAGAGATTTTGCTCCATATTGACATGATAGCATCATGCAGTTGCTGCAGATTTGTCGGCACATCCATGATGCCAATCTCCTGTTCCACCACATCCCAAAAGTGCTCTATCGGATTGAGATCTGGTGACTGTGGAGGCCATTTGAGTACACAGGGTGTCTGCTGGATCTTAAAAAGTCTTAAAAGTTGATAAATCAATTATGATAAAATTAAGCCCCTTTAAAAAGGTATTAAAAAGTCTCAATCGTGTTTTTACGAGGTCTTAAAGCGTTGCCCAAAGTGTTTGACTCCACAAAAGCATAAATCTATTTATTTTCCCCCTAATAATAACACATAGATATATACATTAAATGTCACCTACCCTGTTGTTGTCTATTGGAAGGAATGCATCATTAGAGCCGCCATTTTAGTACAGGGTAGTGCTTCTTTGAAATGAATGTGGGACCAAGCTGCATTGGAGGACTGTGGCCATCCAGAGCCAGACACATATATACACATATATCTATGATCGGGAGTTTTTCTGAAGGTCAGTATGCAAATTTTTTTTAAATAATGAAAATCATAATTTTACATCACTTTTTTTACATTGATGGATCAGTGACCGCACGGGCATTCCTGACAAAAAGCTTGTGTTTGTGTGTATTATCCACCCTGCCTGTTACATTTGATCTAATCCATTACACCAGCCTGAACCGCTGATACAAGGCAGGATGGATTCATGCTTTCATGTTGTTGATGCCAAATTCTGACCCGACCATCTGAATGTCCCAACAGAAATGGAGACTCATCAGAGCGGGCAACGTTTCTCCAATCTTCTATTGTCCAGTTTTGGTGAGCCTGTGTGAATTGTAGCCTCAGTTTCCTGTTCTTAGCTGACAGGAGCGGCACCCGGTGTGGTCTTCTGCTGCTGTAGCTTATCTGCCTCAAGGTTGGACGTGTTGTGTGTTCAGAGATGCTCTTCTGCAGACCTCGGTTGTAACGAGTGCTTATTTTCCTTTCGATCACCTGGAACCAGTCTGGCCATTCTCCTCTGACCTCAGGCATCAACAAGGCGTTTGCGCCCACAGAACTGCCGCTCACTGGATATTTTCCCCTTTTCTGACCATTCTCTGTAAACCCTAGAGATGGTTGTGCGTGAAAATCCAAGTAGATCAGCAGTTTCTGAAATACTCAGACTAACCCGTCTTGCACCAACAGCGATTCTACGTTCAAAGTCACTTAAATCACCTTTATTCCCCATTCTGATGCTCGCTTTGAACTGCAGCAGATTGTCTTGACCATGTCTACAAGCCTAAATGCATTTAGTTGCTGCCATGTGATTGGCTGATTAGAAATTTGCGTTAACGAGCAGTCGGACAGGTGTACCTACAAAAATATACACAAAAAAATATTAATTTTAAGTTAATTTTTTTTTTCCTTTTTTAATATATAACTTATACTATTAAGTACAAATATTAATAGAAATAAATAATAATAATAAAATAAAAATATTACTAAATAATTAACTGACATTATATGAAAATAAACACATCAACAATAAATGTGGATGAAAATGTGGCTCATTGAAAATAATCATCAGCACACTTCATTTGTAAGCTAACATCATGGATCGTGAAGCATTTTGATGTCTGTTAAACACGTCTCTTCCTCTCAGAGCTTCTTTTGACTCGTGTCGTGTCTAATTATCACCAGGCAGAAGTTTATGTAAAGCCGCAGATGGTCAGTTTCTCCGAGCTCTTCCTCCAGACAGTCGCACGGACACCGTAAAAGCACAGTATTTCACCCTCACACTGACACTGAGCAAACCGTTCTGCTAAAGCTAACGCTAACTTCCTCACACCCTGGCTAGCACACTGCTGTTAGCGTTAACAGGCAACCACTACTGTTGGCTTACTACAAATCTAATCAGCTGATGTGACAGTGCTTTAAGAAATTAGACATTGGATCATTTTCTCATGTGTAGGGTAATGTACAGTCAGCTATCTGTTAGCATTATCTGCTAATAAGTATAGGTTTTAGTTAGCAAGATTAGGTAATCAGTAAATTAATTTAAAAAATTTAGCAAATTGAATCTCCTCAGGTGACGCGTTGGCACAGTAGGTAGTGCTGTTGCCTCACAGCAAGAAGGTTGCTGGTTTGAGCCTTGGCTGGGTTAGTTGTGCATGTGTGTGCATGAATGTGAATGGATGTTTCTCAGTGATGGGATGTTAACCAGCCTAGGCTTTTAGCAGGGACATTAGCTAATGTGCTGGAAGGGCATCTGCTGTGTAAAAACGTGCTGGATGAGTTGGCGGTTCATTCCGCTGTGGCGACCCTAGATTAAAAAAAGGGACTAAGCTGAAAAGAAAATGAATGAATGAATCTCCTTAGATGTTGGCTAGTGCGGTTCTTTTTACATTAGCATTAACAGCTAGCATGAAAGACCAAGTAATGCTAAACTATTAGTTAGCTAAGTTGACGTTAGCTTAGTTTACAGATTTACTGTTCGTGATGCAGATTATAAAAAAACAAGTTGTAACTTCTGCCTACCCCTGCTGAAAAATCCAGCTTAAACCAGCCTAGGCTGGTTGGCTGGTTTTAGCTGGTCGACCAGGCTGGTTTTAGAGGGGTTTTGGCCATTTCCAGGCTGGTTTCCAGCCATTTCCAGCCTGGTCTTAGCTGGTCAGGCTGGAAAATGACCAGCTAAAACCAGCTTGACCAGCCTGGTTTCAGCTGGACATAGCTGGTTTTGGCTGGTCATCTCCCAGCCTGACCAGCTAATACCAGGCTGGAAATGGCTGGAAACCAGCCTGGAAATTGCCAAAACCCCTCTAAAACCAGCCTGGTCGACCAGCTAACCAGCCTAGGCTTTTAGCAGGGACATTAGCTAATGTGCTGTGTCAGCTTTGAGCTAGCATTAACAGCTAATTTTCAGATCTTAGCAACAATGTAACGGCTAGTTAATAAGCATGGTAAACAATGCTTTTTGGATGTTCAATGATTCAAGAAATTAGATAGCTTTCTTAGATTTTATTAGTTATTCATACGTTGGCTAGATTTGCAATAGCAGCTAGATCTTATCAATACAATAAAGGCTAACTAAACATTCATCATAGTTGTTGTTAGCTATGTTTAAAATACATTCACTTAGTTTACAATGCTTTGAGGATTTTTTAAACAAGCATAACTTTCTTAAGAAATCTAGTTTCCCTACTGAAAAAACAGCTTAAACCAGCCTAGGCTGGTTAGCTGGTTTAAGCTGGTCAACCAGGCTGCTTTTAGAAGGGTGTTGGCCACTTCCGGTTTCCAGCCACCTCCAGCCTGGTCTTAGCTGGTCAGGCTGGGAGATGACCAGCTAAAACCAGCCTAGCCAGGCTGGGAGCCCAGCCAAAACCAGCTAAGCCCGGCTTAAACCAGGCTGGTCAGTCTGGTTTTAGCTGGTCATTTTCCAGCCTGACCAGTTAAAAGCAGGCTGGAAATGGCTGGAAACCAGCCTGGAAGTGGCCAAAACTCTCTAAAACCAGGCTGGTCGACCAGCTTAGGCTGGTTTAAGCTGTTTTTTTCAGCAGGGATGCTAGCTGTTTTTAGTGTTTTTGTGATTCTAACTAGCCTCAGCTGGTCGTTAGTCATACAAATAGATAATTAGTTTGTGACATTGCTTTCAGGCTACAAGCTGCGATCACACTGGACTTTTCTCCTCATAGACTTCCATTCATACGCACGCGAATGCATCAGACCGGAAATGCAAGTGCGTCAAGTTTCGCGGTTCACTGCTTGCAAAGTTCAAGCTTGGTGATCACTTGGGCATCACTTGACGGCAGGAGACCAATCAAGGATCCAAACATGACCTCTTTGGACAGAAATTTAAAACATGGACCAATCGCTCACTTTTTAAAACGTTTTGTTTAATCCCGCCCCTTTTCGCTGCGCCGTACGACAGGATTTAGCAAGCTCAAAGTGTAGTGGGACTGCAGCTTTATTTATATATCATGAAATTAGCCATCTTCGCTCACATGCAGTCTATTAATATAAACTTTGTTTAGCTAGACAGCTAAACGATATGTATAAAGTCGCAAAACTCAGCTTAGTTAATGTTAGCTTCATCCAATATTAGCAGGTCCAAACTTGTCGTCAGCTAGTCCAAGTTAATTATTTGTTTGTCAGTCTGCCACCAAGCAAGCTGTTCACAGTTTCATTGTTACGAGAGACAAACAAGAACAAGTTTTATACGGGTACAGGAATCCATAATTAGCATTTGACATCTCTAACTGGACAGAAACATCAAAGAAAATGCAAATAGACGACATGCGGTATATGATTAGCATTAGCAAGAAATGACCATAGTTGTGGTTAGACGGATCTAGGAAATTAATATTGCAATATGATGATGGGTTGAGAAGCTGCTGTAATGAAATGCAGAAGACCGAGCTCGTTAATTAATTCGTCTGTTAAGCCATCACAGGTCACAGGCTAAAGCGCTAAAGCTAGTGCCGCCCAGTCGGCTGCAGACACCTCGTAATTACATGCTTCTCCGCTTATTGGCCACCACTTTTTCTTTTTAATTACTTTGTGTCCATGCAAAACACACACACACACACACATACAGGCTAGTTGAAGTATGCCAGCACTCAATGTCAATGGCAATCTGCCTCAGGAGGCTATGATAATTTACGGTTTGCATGAATGGCGTTTAATATTTATACATTATTACGTCAAGGGTTGAAGTAATAATTACAACCTTTAGAAGACCTACGACGAAATAAAAAAAAAAAAGATCTGTGGTATGCTAATTACAGATGTTATTGAAATGTATTCCAGCTCACTGAATGGCTGAAAAACAGTTGGGGATTTATATGGCATGTTTTGCGAAAGAAAAAAACGGATAACAAGCCTCTGTAAATATTTTATTGACGCGCAACTTCGATTTTAAAAATCTATAATAGCACCCTGAGCCCGTATTTGCAGTCTTTGAGCACGTTTTTTGAGGTGGAACCAGTTCAGATGTGGCCGCGGGTGATAAGAGCCCCTTCTCCACCTGACACCCGTTCTCCGCTCGCGCCTCGTTCCCCTGCTCTCCGGAGCCCCGGCGTCAGGACCTAATCCGGCTCGCGTGGAGGCGGCATTTTGTTGAGAGCGAGCTGACATTGACCTTCAGTTTTCATCCCACCAATTTCTCTGTTCTTTCAAGGAAGCATGAATCTAATTTAGGCCTGGGAGCTTCACGGCGCTCGTCTTTGATCTTCAGCTCTCGACGAGTACAAAGAGCGAGGGAGACGTCGAAAGAGAAAAATCAAGGGAGAGACAGACAGGGAGAGAGCGAGAGAGGGAGTAATCCCACTTCCTACAGCCCAGTCACAAATAAAACATGAAACACTCGGCCCGCATGAAACATTGTGAAGTATTACAATTTAAAAGGAGTACCCAAGGTGCAATATTGCGCTCAGGTCAACTCGGGATCAAAACAAAAACTTGCTTTAATCACAAACATGCAATTTAGCTTTTTATTCATCAAAATTCTGCATATTTCCTTTATATACTGACCTTGCGTAAATTTAAAACTTATATAAACTTATTTTTAAATTAAACTTATTGCCCCATTTCATACATTTTATTGGTGCGTGAGCCATTAATTTGCAGACGTCAAGTACAAACCTTTTTTAAATAGTGTATGGTGCTAAACCTAAATAGCAATGTAACTTAAACATTTTAGATACAAAATAAAATGTCATTTTTAGTTCATTTTATTGATCATGAACTTGCATTATTTCATATTATCCTTTGGTACGTCACAGAATCTGCGCAGGACTAATTTTTTTAGCCCCGCTTCCTGCAAGGTTTTATGCTGTGTTCACACCAGATGCAGAACGGGCGGATAAATCACGATTTTTAGCCGTAAATAGACACGTGAACATAATAAAGTTACTCGCTTTATTCGCGCATCTAATTCGGCTTCATTCTTGCATCAAATTCGCTTCATTCACGTGTCAAATTCACTTCAGAACAGACCTGGATTCACAACATGGCCAGGGCTTCTGTCTGCTCGGTGACTGTAGCTTCGTTGCTAAATGGCTAACGGATTTTATTGAGAAAATAGCTGTGTTTATGTGCTTTATGAAGGCTGAAAACAGTGTCAATACTTTTGAACCAATGTCTGAGTCCACTAGATTCTTTCAGAGGTGTACTCAGCTTTGTGAGCTCATTAACTCCTCCAGAAACTTAACCTGGATGACGGAGGCTTTCAGCCGTGCTTCTGACTGAGCCGAGCCCAGTTTGATGAACTGTTGTCAGTGTGTGCAGGAGGATTTTAACCCGGGACACCAACAACAGATGCTACCTTATAATCACGCCCCCATTAGAGCAAGCTCTTGATTGGTTAATGTGGTGCGAATGTCCGCTGAAGTTCAGATTTTTGAACTCGAGCATTTCGCTCAAAACACTCAATTCGCGTAATTCGCATCTTTCGCGCTGCGCCATACGCGCTGCAGGATGTCTATTGGCGCCTTTGCATTGACTTAACATGTAAATCACTTGTGCTTGATGCTCCTTCCGGGTCTGGTGTGAACACAGCATTATTCCACACCCGACTACTCCCAATGTATATCCAGCCTTGGTTCACCTATTGCACAACCCACTCCATTTTTGACCCGACCTGGTCGTTCCCGCTAAATTTAGATTTGAATTTAGTTTCCAAATTCTCACTTTTAAATTGGGTACTACCAAAAGAGAGAGATAATGTCCTGGTTCCGTCCATTACACACGTTCCCTAAACAGGGAACGGAGACATATGCCTGGTAACGAACTATGGGAGTTCCCATAGACTGTTTACCAGACACATGTTGAAGTTCCCTATGGAGGGGAATAGATAAAACTGTAGGTTGTGCAAGGATTGTAGGCAAATGGCAGTTTTGTTGAGACATGAGTGCCACCTTAAACCTGAAGTTCCAGTTTTCAGTCTGCTAAAATGTAAAACTTTAAGGTATTATCACATCTCGCAAAGGGTAATTTTTTTCCATTTGCGTCTATGCATGAAAAAGACTCCCATACATCAGACTTGCCTGATGTGGGTTTACTAACAGTTGCTCTACCATGTTGGGAAATCCCCCAGCAGACAGCGACAAGAAGTTCATCAAACTGGGCTTGGCTCAGTCAGAAGCACCGCTAAAAACCTCCATCAGCCAGGTTCAGTTTCTGGAGGAGTTTATGAGCTTAAAGAGCTGGATGCACATCTGAAAGGATGTAGTGGACTCGGCTCTAAACATATCGACGTTGTTTATTATCCTTCATAAAGCACATTAACACTGTTATTTTCTTCATAAAATCCATGTTAGCCCTTTAGCTATGAAGCTAGAGTCATGGGGCAGACAGAAGCCCTGCCCATCACGCGAATCCGTGTCTGTTCTGAAGTGAATTTGACACGCGAATGAAGCGGGGTTTGAAGTGCGAACGAAGCAGGGTTTGACGCGCGAATGAAGCGAGTAAACTCAAATGTTCACACGGCTATTTATGCGTGAATAGCGCTATTTATCCGTGCAGTCGTGACACACCAACCAACCTTATGAGTTATTAACTTGGCTGAGACTTGGCCCAGATATGGTCTGTGTTTGGCCCTTGTCTGGAAGCCAGATTTGGTCCAGTCATGTCCCGTAAATCACTGTGGCATGTGGGCCAAGCAAAACCTGATTGTGTGGGCCAGAGAAATTTTGCTATGTGGGTATATATTGTTTGACTGCCCGCCAGGGCCGGAGTGTGACTCCTTTTCAGCCCTGGAGTTTCAAGCATTGATAAAAAGTTTAGGGGCCACTGCTTAAATTGATTTCTGAAGGTTTTTTTTTTTTATTTTTTTTTATGCCAGTGCTAAGACGTTTTATGCCAGACGTCAATTTGATGTCTTTTTGACGTCAAGGTAGTCAATTTAAATTAAATCATTTGGCATTTTTGACAAGTATTTTAATGTCGTTTTAATATCAGCATGCGTGCTGGAATGTTATTCCAACTCAAAAAAGTAATTTTCAATCATAATATTTTTGATGCAAATATTCACCAAAATGCGCTAACCTGCATCTCTCTTATTTGGCTAACATTAGATAAATTTACAAATCTTTACATTTAAAATGTTTGCATTTGTTGCAGTATCTTGGATTTTCTAAACAAGATCACTTGCCTTTTCAGTTTACCTCATCTATTAAAAGTTGCAAGCTAACAAAGTAATTTAATGCCACTTAATGTTAACTCACAAGCTATTATAATAAATAAGTAGAAATCCAGAAGTGTTGTCAAGATGCTCTCGAGGGTGAACTTGACCTTCAGCCTCCTACATCTAAGCACAAATCAGCCTTTGATATCATGTAAGAGATCTTTGGTTAGATTTAGAAGCACTTTTACTCAGGTATCAGTTCGAAACGAAGCCCTGTGAAGAATACAAAACATGCATCTCGGACAAACAGCAGTGCTGCGATGCCTGGGGTGAAACGCGGCCCTTTAAAAATGCAAGCCTGTATTGAGTTCTGGTGAATGATGTGCCAAGGCCTTTGAGTCGAGACGCGTGCGCAGCTCTCTGGACATCTGAGATTGATTCAGCCTAGAAAACAGGGATGAATTTAACATAGAGTGAAGTTTTGAATCGCATAACTCACTGAAGGGGTCATTATTCTCATCCGAATGATGTTTACTTGGCAAAATCAAATGTAACATGCTAGAGCTGATGACCACACGCATGTCTGCTTAAGCAAGTGATGTTAATCTAGCTAGAAAAGCAACAAAGAGCAACAGGGACATTCAAAAATAACCAAAAATCCGACCAGTTAATAAAAGTCAGTCAACTACATATAATAGATTGGGAAGAAGAAACTAAATTAATGTCTAAAACTGATCTTAAATGTTTTTGGTGAGTAACATTGTTTTAAAAACTCCCCCTAACACATAACCATTACATTATTCAACACTCACAATACTTACGTTAAGTCTAACACTTGCATTGTAAGTCATCTTTTAAGATTTTAAATATTCTTTTGCACAATTGATTAGCTACCAGGCGGAATTCACAGATAAGCCTGCGTACAAAAGCGTTTATTTGCCTGTAAGTGGGATTGTTTGCATTTACAAACGTCAAGTTAAGCTCTGAATCTGGATGAGCGCTGGGGAGGCCATTGTTTAGTTGTCGCCGCTGTTTAGTGCCAAACCACCTACCCGAACAACATGTCACAATATAAAAGCAGCCAAGCCAAAAGCTTTTATTTGGCAGGAGCTCTTCCTCGTCATCCTGGCAGGCTCTGGAGCGCGAGGCTGGATTGATATGTCTGTCAGATGGACAGGTCTGTGTGAGCCGCTCTCCCCGAGGTGCCCGACGACATGCATTAAAAGAGCTTTGGAGTGGGCGTCCGCTGTCTGCACTTCACTGAGAGGGAGAAATCACTTCAACACAGTGAAAACGCTCACCTGTGGGACGGGGACAGGGATGACGGCACTTCACACTTGGCCCGGCGTGAGCTCCACAACCCCTAAACTCAGCCAGGCTTTTCACACCAGTGCCGCGGGACGTCCCGCTCTCATGAGGAAGTTTTGTCCTGCCAAAAGATTACAGCGAGAACATGTCATTTAGTGATCTCTGGTGAATCTCCGGAGAAGTGGAATGTCTGGATGAGTTTGGGCTTCTAAAAGGCAACATACTTCTTGTTTTGTTTATTGGTATTTCAAGAGTTCGCCCTTAGCTGATGATTGATTATGGAGCTTGTTTGGCATGCTGTCCCGAGAGAGAGTCCTGAACTCGTGAGATCCTCGAGCCCGGGGCTCCCCCCCCCCGTTGAGTTCGAGTTCAGGTAGGTCTCGAGAACTCTCCTGCTTGATAATGTTGGAAGTAGATTAACGCTATGAAGTGTCTATGCTGTCAGTTTACTTATGTTACATGATTTTGGTCTGTGGGAGGAAACCGGAGAGCCCGGTGAAAACCCACGCAAACACGAGGAGAACATGCAAACTCCACACAGAAAACGCCAACCTGGCCAGGAAGTGTCCGAGCCGGTGACATTCTTGCTGTGCGGCTGTGGTGCTAACCACTAGGCCTCCGTGCTGCCCTGACAAGGAAATGGGAGGAGTAGGGGTGGAAGGGGGGATTCTTCAAGACGAAGATGGCTGAAGTAAGATACTCTGGTTATTTATAGTGGTTAAGGAGTCGTCTGATTGGTAAATCAGTGTTAGCTAATGTGGACCAGGTGCTATCAATCATTTGCACGTGCTCCTCTCGAAATTAGTTTATAAATAAACTTCACAAAGATTGGAATACCTGAGTAGAAGAGTAGACAGTCTGGTGATAAATATCCCACACTGCTCCTTCAAAATGCAATCACAATCATCATTTACTTGAATGCAGTTTGGAAGTGAAAAAGGTCATGACATGTGGTCAAGTACGTTGCCCCATGCTTTGAACTAATTCAAGTGGACACACACAAAAGACAGCAATGAAGACACACTCACACTGGTAGCACACATCCAGAGCAGTGGGCAAACTTTTTTTCCTGAAATGCCGGGGGAGCAGTGCTTTTCTTTAAAGGGTCACGAAACACCAAAACACATTTTTTGAGCTTTTGACAGTCGTATATGTGTCCCACACTGCTAAAAACACTATTAGGACACCTATATTTCACTAAAAAGTGTAAATTGGTTGTTTTTGCGTTATTTCAAGCAAATTCGTACTTCCTGTTTGAAACGAATTTTTGAAGCTGCGTCACGGTCATGACATAATAGCCTGTATTCCAGCGTGCAGACTGGGCGTCTGTGCCTGAGTGTGTCTTATTACGTCTTACAGTGTGATACATTAATGCATGAGTAAGGCTTGGTTCAAACCAATCAGCGCGCTCTATTGTGCAACTTCATTAATATTCATTTGTGTCACCGTGTTTACACCACAGAGACGCCACGTTGTGTTGGCAAAACAAGCGTGAAGTGTTGCTTTTATAGTTTGCTGCCGTTAAGTTTCGTTTTCATTTTCTCTCTGTGAGAGCTCAGCTGGAGTCACGTGTGGATTAACAGTGTACGCGATGCTCGACAACAATAACTTACGTGTCTAAGGAGGATTATTGTTTACCTGAGAGCTGTTCTCATCTGCAAACGCTGAAATCTGGATTTGCTTGTAGTATTCTCTCCATAAAGACGCGGCTCTAGTTGCTGGTGATTGTCCTGTCTCTACAGATTTGGTAAGTGAGCGACCAGTGCTCTTTGTTTATTCAGTTTGCTCGTATCGAATTAAGTTAACTATAGCACTGAGTGCAGAAATGTTAGCACCGCATTTAGTGACCGGAATAACACACGCGGCTTTCTGACGCTACCTGCCGTGTGCATCTAAGTTTCCGGGAAATGCGGAGTTTTTTTTTTCTCTCATTCGCCGTGCGGTATCAAACATTGCATGAAAAATACACGCTTAGAGCAGTTCCTCGAATCAAATACCTCGTTTGTCGCGAGGGGCATGAATGAATTCCCTGAATGAAAGAGCCAAACTGCAGTTAAAGTCCAACATTTATTAATTCAGCAAATAATTCGACTACAGATGTCCATGTAGGTCAAACACCATCGCTTTCTCCTGTCTGTGTGGGTGTGTATTTTGACTCTGAAACTCGCGCGTGCACAAATAGACACTCCCACACCATCCCACTTTAGTTCCTCCGACACTCCCCCCTAAACAGAGCTGGAGACGCCCACTTTTCTGACTTTTTCGAAAGTAGAGGTGTGAAAACACCCTGCTGAAACGAGGGGGTTTCATGGCCCTTTAAGGGTCAGAGAGTGCTGTACATTCAGTCTCCAATTCTACAATCTCAGCCAGTACTGAAACTCAAACTTGCAACAATTAGCTTACAAGTCAGACTCTTGAACCACTAGCTCACAACTTCCCCCATTCTTACCAAACTCCAAACCAGGGGGAACCCCATTAACACAGTCTTTGCTAAATGGGAACTTCCAAGCATGAGTTTAACCAATGGAACTTTCTTACCAAGGTGGATTTGTCAAATATGATTTCTACCTCAAAACCTGATTTGCACTAAGGGGGACCCCTTGATGCACGTTAAATGCAGTCTGTAACAAGGGAGTCCATAACACAATTTGTTGAGGGGGACCCACAAAAAAAATCAGTATGAAGAGGGAATCATATATTGTACTGTGGGTTACCCCATGAATGAAACATCTTCTGAGATGTTTCTCAATCCCGGTCCCCGTGCCCTACTGATCTGCATATTTATGCATGCCTGTCTTATGTAAGGCCCAAACCTGATCTCTACCAAGGGGAACCCTCCAAAAACCATCTCTATCAATGGGAATCACAGAAATGTTTTATCAAGGTAGACCTTCTGAAGTTTACCTCAAGCAAGAGGAACTCCCCAGAAACATCTCTATGTTTCTCTCTATGTTACTATATAACAAGGGGGCCATCTAAAGATGATCTCTGCCTAGGGGTATCCCCCAAAAACATCCCTGTCAGTGGGAACCACAGAAAGTACAATGTAACAAGAGGGGCCCTCTGAAGATGATCTTTGCCAAGGGGAACCCCAAAAAAACATCTCTGTCGTTAGGAACCACAGAAAGAACTTTGTATTAAGGTGGACCCTTTATAGTTGATCTCTACCAAGGGGAACCCCCAAAAAACATATCTATCAGTATTATGTAACAAGGTGGGACCAACAGGGACTTACTGAAAGTACTCTGTATCAAGGGAGGCCCTCTGAACATAATCTCTACCAACAGGGACTTACTGAAAGTACTTTGTATCAAAGGGTTGGGGGGGTGGCTCTAAACAAAATCTCTGCCAATGGGAACCCCCAAAAAACATCTTTATTGTTGGTAACCACAGATTACTATGTAACAAGAGGTAAGAGGTACCCCCAAACACCATCTATACCAATGGGGAGCGACAGAAAGTGGAACCTTTCCCAAGGGGCACCTATTGAACATAATCTCTAATGAAGGGGACACCCAAAAATACTTTATACATACATGGGCCATAAATTTGTGGTCCCTGGGAGCGACAATCCCAACCCCAGCAACATTTCTGTGCACAGATTAGCTTACTAATTATATACAGTCAGTTTTTGCTCAAAAGAACGGGACAACAGTTGATCATTCGTATATATTAAGGCCTTTCCAATGCATCTACCTAAAAGACATAAAGGTAAATCGAAAATAAACCAAAACAGTTTGTAAACATTGTGTGAACAGTAGGAAAACATTCTCAAAAGTTCCATTCATGAAACACAAGCAGAATGGATAAGGAATATTTATATATATTATTTATGAAATGTGAAGGGAAGCCGAGCGTGGTGGGAAACGCTCAGAGAAGTTTGAGTTTGAGCTCCAGGAATAAATGGGGCTTTTAATGAGGAGGCAGGATGAACTGTGACCGTCTGTTCCCGCTGATGGATGAAGGGTCTCCAGCTTTAAAAAGAGCCTCATCAACGGCAAACGGAATATTCAGTAAACCCCAGACCTGCAGCGCTACAAAATACATGACGAAAACAAAAATTATAATTAACTAATCAAAAATTGATTGTTATGAATTTTATTCATATTTTATTTAGTTTATTACAATGTCTAAGTGTGAAAACAGTGCTCTCTTAATCAAACAAATACTTAGCATAATCTTTATTTTTTTTAAATCATATTATTCTCATTATTATATTAGATTTTCTAAAATAAATTTAAATATATTGTATTTTTATTATAGGATTTATTTGTGTTACCTGTCTAATATTTCATATTGCACAATAAAAATTAGAATCACGATTCCATTCATTTAATTCCAATTTAAATCCGAACAATTGGATATGAGACCAAAAAACCTGAAAGCAGCACCTCCAGCTAAAGCAGTGTCTTTCTCTCCACCTCTCACGTCGGATGACAGAAGTGCTTTTGACTTTCATTAAAGCGTCTCCAGCTGGATTTTATTAGCGTGTCCTGCAGAGCTGAATGTTCCTGATCCAGCGTCTCTCAGCAGGACCAAACATCCAGAAATACCTGCTGTAATGAGCAGGTCTGCATCGCTCACCGTCATCACCATGTTCAATTTAATGGAAAACACTTCAGATGCTTTCATGTTGACTTTACATGGGCAATCTTTTTGTAAATAACCAGACGTCCACAATACACACCATTCCTCTGTAGGAATAAAAACGAGACGTTTAGCATAATGTTCCTGCTGCTCTTTTTCAAAGTAGCAAAGAAATATGAACCATACATTTTTGTTTTTATATTTACACACACTTGGACCATACCCAACGCACTGACTGTTTATTATCAGTGTACAGTATATAAGATTAGTAGCGGAGAGTACTAGTCAAGTAATTGAATACCTGTGATTTTGACAGACACGTGCACACCAGATTTACGCATTTAGAGTCAATATTTGTCAATCTTCATCATATAGCGAAGGCCATGCATATGCGCTAATGCACTAAAAGCCGAGGCGGTGAAACATAAATGACCAGACGCAGCAAAGCAGCAAGATCCATCACTGAACCTGCCATAAAACAAGTCAACAGTATCAGCGGCCCATAAAAACACACACGCGCATTACAACAATCACTTACGAACTTGCTTACTTAAATAAAACTCTGAGGAGAATGTGTTTGTAATACGACGGTTGTGTATTAAGCAACACTACACAAACCGAGAGCCTTCTGGTGGGTCAATAACACATTTGAGTAAAGCTGCATGTAGGGTTGTAACGGTATGAATTTTTTACGGTATGATAATCGTCTAAAACATTACCACGGTTTGACGGTTTCGCGGTATACGGTATTAAATAGTAATTCTCATAGCAAAGACCCTGAAAAGAATAAGAACACGTTTTCTGACTGAACAAAGGTTTTATTTCAGCAAACTTTTGAAAGAACCATTTTAATAGAACTATAGAAGTCTTTTATAAAAATAAACTGAAAAATCTCCCATTTTAATAAATTAAATTAGAAGGAATAAACAAGCAAGGTCTTTTAAGATTAGACAAAAATAAACTTAAACTGTCCTTCCTTATAAGCAGGATAAATGGGAGACCAAAAGTGCAATACCAAGTTTATGGCTGTAAACATGTATTTAAAGCGTTGTTTTTTTCAGTCTAGGTTGTGATGAAGAAATGTAAGCATGTTGAGATTTTCAGGACTTAATCTTGACCGCTGAGGTGAGAGAATGTGTCCACTTGTACAATGAACAAATAAAAAAATAATAAATAATGTGTTAAAGTCCAAATAAACATGGTGCAAATCCTCAGTAAAAAAATAGATATAAATATTTACTATACTATAAATAGTTACATAACGAAACTAGATTCAATATGGAACATCCTTAGGTTTTATGTGCCAGCATGGATATGGTTGTCTGTGGATATGGATTTGGATATGGTTGTCTGCAATGCAGACAAACAGCTGCACCTTCATTTGTGTCTTTTGAAAACAGCAAGAGCAGCAGTTCGTCTTTGCTGTGTCACTGTTTTGTCATGTTTCTGTGCTGCTGTGCATGCAAAAGTACTTAGTATGAGAATTATTTCATGCAAAACTTTTTTTTTTTTGCGTTTTATTTAGCCGCGCAGAAATGTATGCCTATCTCTCATTCCGTGTTGTTCAAAAAGCTCAGTGTTGGTCCACAAACAAAAGTGAAACCTATGCTTATTGGTTGTGATATAGCGAGTTTGAACCAATCTGGGCATGGAGGAGGGACGATGCATCAATGTATCATGTCTGGTTTGTCCGGAGACACAGTGACGAGCGTTTCTTTGTCAAATCAGCGTTGTGGTGCGGTGGATGGCGGAGGGCTGTCGCGGATAAAAGTTAGATAGGCGGTGGTGTGGTGGACGAAAGTGAAGAGGGTTGGGGAGTCGCAAAAGAAAGTGAAAGTGAACAGCGGATGGGAGAGAAAGAGGTTTACCTTATGATTAAAGTTGTTGCTTGTCCGCTGGTTCTCGCCTCAGAATGAGCGAGTTTTAGCTACTTGTAGATTAATGTAGCATTCAGAAAAAAAAACATCTGTAACTCGACACAGAAGAACATAAAAACCTACTTCCAGTTAGCATTTCGGAAGCTTGTACAAGTATAAATGCACAACTTCACACAAGGCAGACGACGTAGGTCACGGCAATGCAAAAGTATAAACCAGCCTAAGGCTGTTTGAAACCACAATGTAAACAATTTTGCACGTATAACCATTGCGCCGCCCTCTGTTGGCCAACTGAAACAAGTTCTTGTATCTGAGAGTGTTGAACAAGATTTTGATGATCTTATTTGATGATCTCCAACATGTTCGCTCATAAATCTGACCCGCGCAGGCCCATCTGGACGGAGACCCCAAAAAAAGCTGCAGATTTATTAACACACAGCGTTCTGGGACTCCCTCATTAGCATTTTTATGGACAGCCCTAAAAGATTCCTGCAATGGTGCATGACTTGTTTATGGTTTGTTATCATGTCAGGGTGAGCGATAACGACAGAGGATTTTAATCCCAAGAGTTTAGCTTGCAGATCGTAATCACAGAAAAACAAAGCTACAAGTCAGCCAGCTTGTTCCTGGCCTTACTACCAATGATTTATCAGCGTATGGAGGACCAAACCTGCAAAGAAGAACCACGCCAAAACAATACAGCTACAGTGATATTGCCTGACCAGAATTAACTTTTTAAAGTAGTTTGAAGTTTTAATAAGTGGAATTTCATTTTAATTTTAATTTGTTAATAATAAATAACAATTTATTAACAATAAATAACAATCTATTGTTTATTTGTTGTAAATCTAACTGATACTAATATAAAAATTTTGATGATTTGTCCCAATAATAATTTAATATAATTATATTATAATATATTATTTATTAATGACCCTTATTAGCTAAGTAATTTAGTAGTTCAACTCCAAAATGATTGGACAACATTAACTTCCAAAGGACTAACATCAAAAACATCAACCTAATAAATTTACTAACTACTTATTTAGGAAATATAATGAAATAAAAAAAAAAAAATATATATATATATATATATATATATATATATATATATATATATATATATATATATATATATATATATATATATAAAGCAATTTTTATAGTAGAGAAAGCCTGCCATACTATGGAAACTGTTTATGTATTACATTTTTTTATTTAATATATGGTATTATATTAAATATATAAATTCTGTAATACCGGTAATTAAAAGGCAGAACCACCTGTAAGGCACTAATAGAAAAACCATGTGACTTGCTTTAAGTGATTCACCAATAGTAGATTGTCAACTCTGTTACTGTGATATATCAGTAAAATTTTCAGGAAATTCGTTTTTTAAAAACAATAATATGATTCAAATACACAAACTTGTGTTTTAGACATGCCATGTGGTGACTAGTTTGAGGTTAACATCTTTAGCTAAAGAACAAAATGCCGAAAAATGTCTACTGTGTTTTTGTTAACTCTGCTACTGTCAACTGTGTTATCATCAACTTTGTTACTGTGAACTGTGTTGTCGTCAACTGTTTTACTGTCAACTGTATTATTGTCAACTGTGTTATTGTCAACTGTTACTGTGAACTGTGTTTTCGTCAACTGCATTACTGTCAACTGTGCTATTGTCAACTGTGTTACTGTCAACTGTGTGATCATCAACTATGTTATCGTCAACTGTGTTACTGTCAACTGTGTTATTGTCAACTGTGTTATCGTCAACTGTGTTATCGTCAACTGTGTTATCGTCAATTGTTATCGTCAACTGTGTTATTGTCAACTGTGTCACCGTCAACTGTGTTATCCTCAACTATGTTATCGTCAACTGTGTTATTGTCAACTGTGTTATCGTCAACTGTGTCACCGTCAACTGTGTTATCGTCAACTGTGTTATCGTCAACTGTGTTATTGTCAACTGTGTTACCGTCAACTGTGTTATTGTCAACTGTGTTATTGTCAACTGTGTTATCGTCAAGTGTGTTATCATCAACTGTGTTACCGTCAACTGTGTTATCTTCAATGGTATTATCGTCAACTGTGTTATCATCAACTTTGTTATCGTCAACTGTGTTATCATCAACTCTGTTACTTTCAACTGTGTTATCGTCAACTGTTTTACCAACAACTGTGTTATCGTCAACTGTGTTATCATCAACTGTGTTACCGTTAACTGTGTTATCTTCAACAGTATTATCTTCAACTTTGTTATCAAGCATGTTTCTGTCAACTGTGTTATCATCAACTGTATTACTGTCAACTGTGTTATCGTTAACTGTTATTGTCAACTCTGTTACTGTCAACTGTGTTATCCTCAACTATGTTATCGTCAACTGTGTTATTGTCAACTGTGTTATTGTCAACTGTGTTATCGTCAACTGTGTCACCGTCAACTGTGTTATCGTCAACTGTTATCGTCAACTGTGTTATCGTCAACTGTGTTATTGTCAACTGTGTTACCGTCAACTGTGTTATTGTCAACTATGTTATCGTCAACTGTGTTATTGTCAACTGTGTTATTGTCAACTGTGTTATCGTCAACTGTGTTATCATCAACTGTGTTACCGTCAACTGTGTTATCTTCAATGGTATTATCGTCAACTGTGTTACCAACAACTGTGTTACCGTCAACTGTGTTATCTTCAATGGTATTATCGTCAACTGTGTTATCTTCAATGGTATTATCGTCAACTGTGTTATTATCAACTTTGTTATCGTCAACTGTGTTATCATCAACTCTGTTACTTTCAACTGTGTTATCGTCAACTGTTTTACCAACAACTGTGTTATCGTCAACTGTGTTATCATCAACTGTGTTACCGTTAACTGTGTTATCTTCAACAGTATTATCTTCAACTTTGTTATCAACCATGTTTCTGTCAACTGTGTTATCATCAACTGTATTACTGTCAACTGTGTTATCGTTAACTGTTATTGTCAACTCTGTTACTGTCAACTGTGTTATCCTCAACTATGTTATCGTCAACTGTGTTATTGTCAACTGTGTTATTGTCAACTGTGTTATCGTCAACTGTGTCACCGTCAACTGTGTTATCGTCAACTGTTATCGTCAACTGTGTTATCGTCAACTGTGTTATTGTCAACTGTGTTACCGTCAACTGTGTTATTGTCAACTATGTTATCGTCAACTGTGTTATTGTCAACTGTGTTATTGTCAACTGTGTTATCGTCAACTGTGTTATCATCAACTGTGTTACCGTCAACTGTGTTATCTTCAATGGTATTATCGTCAACTGTGTTACCAACAACTGTGTTACCGTCAACTGTGTTATCTTCAATGGTATTATCGTCAACTGTGTTATCTTCAATGGTATTATCGTCAACTGTGTTATTATCAACTTTGTTATCGTCAACTGTGTTATCATCAACTCTGTTACTTTCAACTGTGTTATCGTCAACTGTTTTACCAACAACTGTGTTATCGTCAACTGTGTTATCATCAACTGTGTTACCGTTAACTGTGTTATCTTCAACAGTATTATCTTCAACTTTGTTATCAACCATGTTTCTGTCAACTGTGTTATCATCAACTGTATTACTGTCAACTGTGTTATCGTTAACTGTTATTGTCAACTCTGTTACTGTCAACTGTGTTATCCTCAACTATGTTATCGTCAACTGTGTTATTGTCAACTGTGTTATTGTCAACTGTGTTATCGTCAACTGTGTCGCCGTCAACTGTGCTATCGTCAACTGTTATCGTCAACTGTGTTATCGTCAACTGTGTTATTGTCAACTGTGTTATTGTCAACTATGTTATCGTCAACTGTGTTATTGTCAACTGTGTTATTGTCAACTGTGTTATCGTCAACTGTGTTACCGTCAACTGTGTTATTGTCAACTATGTTATCGTCAACTGTGTTATTGTCAACTGTGTTATTGTCAACTGTGTTATCGTCAACTGTGTTACCAACAACTGTGTTACCGTCAACTGTGTTATCTTCAATGGTATTATCGTCAACTGTGTTATCTTCAATGGTATTATCGTCAACTGTGTTATTATCAACTTTGTTATCGTCAACTGTGTTATCATCAACTCTGTTACTTTCAACTGTGTTATCGTCAACTGTTTTACCAACAACTGTGTTATCGTCAACTGTGTTATCATCAACTGTGTTACCGTTAACTGTGTTATCTTCAACAGTATTATCTTCAACTTTGTTATCAACCATGTTTCTGTCAACTGTGTTATCATCAACTGTATTACTGTCAACTGTGTTATCGTTAACTGTTATTGTCAACTCTGTTACTGTCAACTGTGTTATCCTCAACTATGTTATCGTCAACTGTGTTATTGTCAACTGTGTTATTGTCAACTGTGTTATCGTCAACTGTGTCGCCGTCAACTGTGTTATCGTCAACTGTTATCGTCAACTGTGTTATCGTCAACTGTGTTATTGTCAACTGTGTTATTGTCAACTATGTTATCGTCAACTGTGTTATTGTCAACTGTGTTATTGTCAACTGTGTTATCGTCAACTGTGTTATCATCAACTGTGTTACCGTCAACTGTGTTATCTTCAATGGTATTATCGTCAACTGTGTTACCAACAACTGTGTTACCGTCAACTGTGTTATCTTCAATGGTATTATCGTCAACTGTGTTATCTTCAATGGTATTATCGTCAACTGTGTTATTATCAACTTTGTTATCGTCAACTGTGTTATCATCAACTCTGTTACTTTCAACTGTGTTATCGTCAACTGTTTTACCAACAACTGTGTTATCGTCAACTGTGTTATCATCAACTGTGTTACCGTTAACTGTGTTATCTTCAACAGTATTATCTTCAACTTTGTTATCAACCATGTTTCTGTCAACTGTGTTATCATCAACTGTATTACTGTCAACTGTGTTATCGTTAACTGTTATTGTCAACTCTGTTACTGTCAACTGTGTTATCGTCAACTCTGTTAACATCAATTCTGTTTACACTATGTTAACGCCAACTGTGTTAACATCAATCCTTTTATAGTCAGCATCAACCCTGCTATTTTTAACTGTGTTTATCAAGTGTTTTACTGTCAACTCTGTTAGCATCAACTGTTTACTCTGTGTAAACGTCAACTGTGTTATCGTCAATTCTGATACTGTCAACGTCAACTGTGGTTCTGTCAACTTCGTTAACGTCAACTCTGTTAATGTCAAATCTGTTTATTAACAGCAACTCTGTTAACGCCAACTCAGTTTCCTCTGCTAATGTCAACTCTGTTAACATTAACCCTGCCAATAGCAACTCTGTTAATACTCTGTTAACGTCAACTCTGTTAACATCAACCCTGTTAATAGCAACTCTGTTAATACTCTGTTAACGTCAACTCTGCTAACGTCAACTCTGTTAACGCCAACTCTGTTAACGCCAACTCTGTTAACGCCAACTCTGTTAACGTCAACTGGTTTAACATCAACTGTTACTGTCAACGTCAAGTGTTTTACTGTCAACTGTGTTCCTGTCAATTCTGTTAACTCTGTGTAAACATCAACTCTGTTACTGTCACGTCAACTGTGTTAACGTCAACATCAACTGTTACTGTCAATTGTGTTACTGTCAATGTCAACTCTGTTACTGTCAAATCAAATTGAAGCATTTTGCATTGTTGTAAATCAACAATGGATTCAGCTCACTTTAAACGACACTTTAGTTGTGGCCTATATCATTTCACGTTAAACCAAATGAATGAAAATGCCTGAAATGTATTCGCAATAATTCCGATACAAAAATCAAACGTCAAGACCCCCGCGAAATTTCCACAGACATACTTTTTCCAAACTACACTTCGAGGAAGCAACTTTTCCCTCTGTTGAAGTAAAAGGCAGTATTCGCAGGCATGTGTGATCTGCGAGGAGGCAGGGTGAGTCTGAGCGAGCGTGTGTTTGGAGAGCTGTCGGCTCTGTACCGCGAGCACAGATGGATGAAGGGATGCTGGCACACACTCGCCGCCCACCAGTGTGAAACCACGCACACACACCACTTAACCCTCCGTCTCCCGGGCTGGAGCTGCATCCAATCCTCCCGCTCTGGATGCGTCCAGATCCCGGTGGAGAGCTTCAGTTCTGCGGCGCGTTTGAACAAAGAACAAAGCGTGGAGTTTGGCCAGTGATGCTCTGAAGGTGCGACTGAAGCATTGTGTGTAGCGTTTGAACAGTTCGATTACCTGGACATGAACATTTTTGGTCAATTTTTGCAAGCCCAAAAAATGTTCTTTTGGGAGGAACATACAAATGTGGTTTAATGCAAGTAAAGAAACAAGATGTTACCACTTTAAAACATTGGTGTTTTACTATAAATCAATGACATACGGTAATTTACCATCAAACTGAGACATTTCGCTCACGTTCCAACCGTTTCTTTAACGACTAAACTCTGGCAATTGCAGCTGCCAATTAATAAATTTTTTTGACCGTAGCTTTTTATAGAGTTTTTTGGTTTTTACAGGTCCAGTCATAGGTTGAAAGGACAATACTTGGCTCAGATACAACTATTTGAAAATGAACTATTGAGAAAATTGGCTTTAAAACTGTCCAATAAAGTTCTTATGCTGTGTTTACACCAGATGCGGCATGCACGAATTACGTGTGTACATTTAGAGTCTACATGCTTCATTCCCACGCCAAATTCACTTCATAACAGACAGATTCGCGTCATGGGCAAGGCATATGTCTGCTTGGTGACTAGTTAATGGCTAACATGGATTTTATTGAGAGAGCTATGCTTTATGTGCTTTAGGAAGGCTGAAAAACAATGTAGATTTGTTCGGCGCCGTGTCCTCTAGATTCTTTCTGAGGTGCACCTAGCTCGGTGACTTCATCCACTCCAGAAACTATATCTGGATGATGGAAGCTTTCAGACTGTGCTTTCGACTGAACCCAGCCCAGTTTAATGAACTGTTGTCCTGTGTCAGCAGGAGTATTTCCTCTCTGAAGACTAACTGCAGGTACTAAGGCCCCGTTTACACTAATGCGTTTTCGTTTTAAAACGCATAAGTTTTGCTACGGTTACGCCAACCGTCCACACTACGCCGGAGTTCTTGAGAGCCGAAAATGGAGCGTTTTGAAAACGCTGGAGTGGCCGTTTTTTATTCTAAAACGCTGCAGCTCCGTTTCAGTGTGGATGGGGAAAAACGGAGACATCTGAAAACGGAAGTGGGGCTATAACACATGACTATAACACATGGTTTTAACGCTACCGGAAGACAGTACTGTAAACAACAACATGGACACAGAAATGGGAGCGTTGTTTGCACTATTGTGTTTTAGGCGCCATTGTGCAGTTATTCATTTGTTATGTTTAGTAACAACTCGACCTCGTCGTCTGTCCACAAAAATACCTCTCTTGCTTTCTTTGCCATCGCGTTTAATGTTCAACCGGCGTTTGTTGACTAACAATAACCAAATGCCGAGCGAGACGCATGCTTTCTGTTTATACTAGAACGCGCATGCCCAGAGTGTGCTAATGGTCATGTGATATACGTTTTTGGTGGCGTAGTGTGGACAGAGATATGTTCAGAGACGTTAGGTAAAACGCTAGTGTGGACGCGTATCGTATTTGATCTAAAACACTGTTTTAAAACTAAAACACACTAGTGTAAACGGGGCCTAAGTCATAATCACGCCCATACTAGAGCAAGCTCCTGGTTGGTTAACGCAGCACGAATGTCTGCTGAAGTTCAGATTTTCCAACTCGCGTGAATCGCGTCATTCGCATCTTTGCATTGGCTTTACATGTAAATCAAGTGCGCTTGACGCTTCATCTGTGTCTGATGTGAACGCACCATTAGTAATACATAATACCAATCAAAAGTTGACAATTGATATTAATTAATTCATTCATTTTCTCGTCGGCTTAGTCCCTTTATTAATCCGGGGTCGCCAAAGCGGAATGAACCGCCAACTTATCCAGCAAGTTTTTACACAGCCGATGCCCTTCTAGCCCCAACCCATCTAAGGGAAGCATCCACACACACACTCATACACTACGGACAATTTAGCCTACTCAATTCACCTGTACTGCATGTCTTTGGACTGTGGGGGAAACCAGAGCACCCGGATGAAACCCACGCGAACACAGGGAGAACATGCAAACTCCACATAGAAACGCCAAGTGAGCCGAGGCTCGAACCAGCGACCTTCTTGCTGTGAGGCGACAGCTCTACCTACTGCGCCACTGCGTCGTCCACATTGATTTATTTATAGTTAGAATTATACAAAATGTGTCTATTTATATGGTCTTTACCTAAAATTCTAATCATTTTTGGCATAAAGTAAAAGCCAATAATTTTGAACAATAGAATTTATTTTTTGGTTATTGCCAAAATACATCCATGTCTCTTACCATAATCTTGCTTTTGTTCCATAAAGATTTATTAGCAAGTTTTGAGCTTAAACGGTATGGTGTAGAAGCTGAATGTCTTTTTTTGGGGGACGTTAATCATCAGGTAGAACAAAGCGATGAGGCATTACAGCTGATCTGAAAATAAAGTCACATGATTCACATAAGATTGACCTTTTTAAAATTTACTCACATTCATGAAGGTCCTTTCCTCTGAAACACAAAGATGTTTAGCAGAGCTAATGTTAAAATGAAGATTACACCAATCACATTGTAATGAAAGTCAACTCTGATGTTCTCATCTAAAAACCACAAAACACCAAATATTGCAATGACGATATTTTAAGAAACCATTAAAAAAATGAAGAACCATAAGAACCCAATGCAAAGTGGTGCACAGAAAGAATATATTCTGGTGTATTGGCAAGTTTTGAGCTTGTACAGTATGGTTCAGAAGCTGAACGTCTTTTTTTTTGACTCTTTAATTATCAGGTAAAGCAAAGAACAAAGCGATGATGAATTACAGCTGATCTGAAAACAAAAGACGTCACATTTAAACAGGTAATCCACATTAACTGACTTTTTATCAAGATTTCCTCACATTCATGTTTTTTTTTTTTTTTTGTTTGAGATCCTTTCTTCTGAAACAAAAAGAAGATGATTAGCAGTATTAGATTACACCAAATAATCACACATAAATTGAAGTCAACTGTTATGTTCTAGTCTAAAAATCCAAAACACCAAATATTGCAATGAAGAAACCACAAAAACTTGAAGAACCATAAGAACCCAATGCATAGTGGTGCACAGAAAGAATAGCCGCTATTTTGATGTATAAGCAAGTTTTGAGCTTGTATGTGATATGGAAGCTGAACGTCTGTTTTTGGGTGCCTTTAATCGTCAGGTAGAGCAAAGAACAAAGCGATGATGAATTACAGCTGATCTGAAAATAAAAGACATCACAATTAAAGTGGTAATCCACATAAAACTGACTTTTAATCAAGATTTCCTCACATTCATGCTTTTTCCAAACTGGTTTGAGATCCTTTCTTCTGAAACACAAAGAAGATGTTTAGCAGTATTAGATTACACCAAATAATCACATTGTAATAGAAGTCAACTGTTATGTTCTAGTCTAAAAACCCCAATGCATCAAATATTGCAATGAAGAAACCATAAAAACTTGAAGAACCTTAAGAACCCAATGCAAAATGGTGCATAGAAAGAATAGCCACTGTTCTGATGTATTAGCAAGTTTTGAGCTTGTATGGTATGGTTTAGAAGCTGAACATCTTTTTTTATGTGACTTTAATCATCAGGTAGAGCAAAGAACAAAGCGATGAGGCATTACAGCTGATCTGAAAATAAGTCACATTTAAACAGGTAATCCACATACAACTGAATTTTTATTAAGATTTCCTCACATTTATGTTTTTTCCAAACTGGTTTGAAGTCCTTTCTTCTGAAACACAAAGATGATGATTAGCAGTATTAGATTACACCAAATAATCACATTGTAATTGAAGTCAACTGTTATGTTCTAGTCTAAAAACCCCAATACATCAAATATTGCAATGAAGAAACCATAAAAACTTGAAGAACCATAAGAACCCAATGCAAAATGGTGCACAGAAAGAATATATTCTGGTGTATTAGCAAGTTTTGAGCTTGTACGGTATGGTTCAGAAGCTGAACGTCTTTTTTTGGGTCCCTTTAATCATCAGGTGGAGCAAAGAACAAAGCGATGATGAATTACAGCTGATCTGAAAACAAAAGACGTCACATTTAAACAGGTAATCCACATTAACTGACTTTTTATCAAGATTTCCTCACATTCATGTTTTTTTTTAAACTGGTTTGAGATCCTTTCTTCTGAAACACAAAGATGTTTAGCAGTATTAGATTACACCAAATAATCACATTGTAATAGAAGTAAACTGTTATGTTCTAGTCTAAAAATCCAAAACACCAAATATTGCAATGAAGAAACCATAAAAACTTGAAGAACCATAAGAACCCAATGCAAAATGGTGCACAGAAAGAATAGCCGCTATTCTGATGTATTAGCAAGTTTTGAGCTTGTATGTGATATGGAAGCTGAACGTCTTTTTTTTTTTTGACTCTTTAATCGTCAGGTAGAGCAAAGAACAAAGCGATGAGGCATTACAGCTGATCTGAAAATAAAAGACATCACAATTAAAGTGGTAATCCACATAAAACTGACTTTTAATCAAGATTTCCTCACATTCATGCTTTTTCCAAACTGGTTTGAGATCCTTTCTTCTGAAACACAAAGAAGATGTTTAGCAGTATTAGATTACACCAAATAATCACATTGTAATTTAAGTCAACTGTTATGTTCTAGTCTAAAAACCCCAATACATCAAATATTGCAATGAAGAAACCATAAAAACTTGAAGAACCTTAAGAACCCAATGCAAAATGGTGCACAGAAAGAATAGCCACTGTTCTGATTTATTAGCGAGTTTTGAGCTTGTATTGTATGGTTTAGAAGCTGAACGTTTTTTTTTGTTTGTTTGTTTTTTTGGGTGCCTTTAATCATCAGGTAGAGCAAAGAACAAAGCGATGATGAATTACAGCTGATCTGAAAATAAAAGACGTCACATTTAAACAGGTAATCCACATTAACTGACTTTTTATCAAGATTTCCACACATTCATGTTTTTTTTTAAACTTGTTTGAGATCCTTTCTTCTGAAACACAAAGATGTTTAGCAATATTAGATTACACCAAATAATCACATTGTAATAGAAGTCAACTGTTATGTTCTAGTCTAAAAATCCAAAACACCAAATATTGCAATGAAGGATCCACAAAAACTTGAAGAACCATAAGAACCCAATGCATAGTGGTGCACAGAAAGAATAGCCGCTATTCTGATTTATTAGCGAGTTTTGAGCTTGTATGGTATGGTTTAGAAGCTGAACGTTTTTTTTTTTTGTTTTTTTGGGTGCCTTTAATCATCAGGTAGAGCAAAGAACAAAGCAATGAGGCATTACAGCTGATCTGAAAATAAAAGACGTCACATTTAAAGAGTTAATCCAACAAAATCACAGGATTGATGTCAACTCTTTGATGTTCTGATGTTTTAAAGAACCCAAAACACCAAATATTTCAATAAAGAAATTATTAAAGGGCTTGAAATCTCTTTTATAAAGCTGAAGAACTCAACACAAAATGCTGCTCGGAAAGAACAGCTGACATTCTAGCCAGTTTTTAGACTCAAACACTATGTTTTAGATTTAATTAGTTGGACAATATTGGTCAGAAATAAAACAGGAGATGTCACGCTTAGAGTTAATTCACCAAAACACAAACATGCTGTCGTTATTTAACCACCATGTTGTTCCAAACACAAATTCTCAGTGTTTTATGCTAATATGCCAATTTAGCAGCAGCATCATATAGCAGCACTGGCATTTTCATATTAACATTTCTGCAACAAACATGAATATTAACAGCAAAACAACGTAAGGTTGACTGCAAAAATGCCAATTTAACCCAGCTAACACTCGTTTACATTATGCTAATACAGCAATTTAATGCAACTAGAACTGCTACAGCAGCATGGAGGCACACTGGAGGTACATGTTGACATTTTTGACCACGAAAGCAGTCATGAAATTGACGTTTATACATTATATGAAAGCTGAATTATTACGTTTTCAATTGATGCAGTGTTATTACTCTAGAACAATATATGGCTGAGATACGACTGTTTGAACATTTGATTAAATTGATCTTTATTTCTATAGCCGTTTTACAATGTAGATTGTGTCAAAGCAGCTTAACACAGAAGTTCTAGCAAACTGAAACAGTGTCAGTCCAGTTTTCAGAAGTTCAGTTCAGTGTGGTTTCATTTTCACTGCTGAAAGTCCTGTAGAGCAAATTCATCGCTGTGCAGCTCCACAAGTCCAAATCCAAGCAAGCTAGTGGCGACAGCAGCAAGGAACAAATTTCACCAATTGACCAAAGTGAAGGAAAAAACCTCAAGAGAAACCAGGCTCAGTTGAGCGTGACCATTTCTCCTGTGGCCAAGTATCTTGTGCAGAGCTGCAGTCTAGGCGCCGGAGGCTGGAGAGCGCTGGACGTTCATCGAAAATGTATAATCCAAATCTATAATCGAAAATCCATAATCTGGGGTGAAAAAGAATTTTATATTGAAAAAAAAAAGTTCTTAATGTATATTTATAATCAAAATGAGAGGTTTTATACATTTACAGTAAGAAATGGACAGAATTTGTTCATGTAAAAACACAAAATCGGTGTCACGGTGGTGCAGTGGCTAGCACAATCGCTTCACAGCAAGAAGGTCGCTGGTTCAAGCCCCAGTTGGGTCAGTTGGCATTTCTGTTTGAAGTTTGCATGTTCTCCTCGTTCGCGTGGGTTTCCTCCGGGTGCTCCGGTTTCACCCTCAAGTCCAAAGACATGCACTATAGGTGAATTGGGCAGGCTATTGTTAATATACATATATATATATAATTTTTTTTTGAAGAAGAAGAAAGCTGGAAATCTCTAACCACTGGCTTCCGTCAACATTTTTCTTTAATATGGATGTCAATGGCTGCCAGTTTCAAACATTCATCAAAACATTTTTTTTTTTTTTGCAATAAGGAAAGAAAGTCATAAAGGTTTAGAATTACCTGAGGGGGAAAAATTGTAAGCAGTTTTTAAATTTTGAGTGTACTACACCTTTTAGATTTGTATTGATTTTTAGCTATTTGCATTAAGAAAATGAGGCCTATTTTATTCTATTATATATATTTTTTTATTTATATTTTAATAATTCTTTTTTTATTTTATAATTCCATTATTTTATTTATATTTTATAAATGGCTTTTTTTATTTCATAATTTATACATATTTTATATATTTTATAAATAAAAAAATATTTAGTTTAGTTTTTTTTATTTTAATATTTCTTTTTACTTAAATTTTATTTCACAACTATTTTATTTTATTTATATTTCATAAATAGCTTTTTATTTTAAAATAATATTACATTTTATTTCATATATATTTTATAAATAAAAAAATGTTTAGTTTAGTTTTCATTTTATTTATTTTGTTTAACCTTATTTTATATTAATGTATTTTTTACAATTATTTAATTTATATTTTTCAATGGCTTTTTTATTTTATAATTATATAATTTTATTTTATTGCATTTTATAAATACAATTTTTATTTTATTTTATTTATATTTTATGAATAAAAAAATATTTAGTTTAGCTTAGTTTTAATTTAATTAAATTTATTTATTTTTATTTTACAACTATTTTATTTATATTTAAATAAAAACAATTGAGTTTAGTTTTTATTTAATAAATTTTTTTAATTATTTTTATTTAATATAATTAAAGCAGACTGATTTTATGGCAGCAGGTTAAACTTTCTGGCTCACTTACCGCACTTGCACACAATAAAAAAAAAAGAGACTTGGGCCTACTGGTGTTTGTGCCGTTGCATGCAAGCTTTCTACATTAATAACCACCTTAGAAGATATTGGGTGTTGCGAGTCACTGGCATTGTTATTTTGGGGCTCGCAGGCTGAAAAGTTTGGTCACCCCTGCACTAGACAACTTCTTAAAAATAAAAAGTACTTGACATAGCATTTATATACTGCTCATCTCAGATAATTTGAAGTGCTTCTTCTATCCTCACTAGCTAGTCACTAAAGATAAACGTGTCTGAAAAATCTGAAGGTGCTTTATAGAACCCAAATCATCAAACATTGCCATGAATAAACTCTAGAAGAACCAGAAACTGACACAAGAGCTCAATGCAAAATGGCCGCTGGAAAGAATAGCCTTTTGTTTAAGTGCGCTAGCAGGTTTTGAGCTTATATGATGTAGTTCAGGGTCTGAACGTCTCTTTTTTGTTTCTTAATTGTCAGGTAGGCGTGAAAACACAGTAAATGAGAGTCAGTTTAAGCGAAAGCTATTCACAAGTTGCTTTTGTTCTGGCTTACGTTGACAAAAACAAAGTGGTGTGGTGCGTAAGTGAAACCTTCTCGTTCGTCTGAGCGGGACAATGGAGGTTGTCAAGACACCTGCGTTCATTATTCAGACGACTCCATTCATTTAACACATGTGCTGGAAAAACCACTGAGAGATTCAGGAGGAACAGCGCACTGCAAATACACAACACTAGAGAAGAGAAGCATAAATAAAACCTCATTTGAGAAACATACAGGTTTAGACATGAGTGGATAGTACAAAAAGTATGCTTATGTTACATTTCATACAAGGAATTAACAGGAAAATAAAGAAATATACACTCACCGGCCACTTTATTAGGTACACCTTACTAGTAACGGCTTGGACCGCCTTCAGAACTGCCTTAATCCTTCATGGCATAAGATTCAACAAGCTACTAGAAATATTCCTCAGAGATTTTGCTCCATGATAGCATCACACAGTTGCTGCAGATTCGTCGGCTGCACATCCATGATGTGAATCTCTCATTTCTCCACATCCCAAAAGTGCTCTATTGGATTGAGATCTCGGGACTGTGGAGGCCATTTGAGTGCAGTGAACTCATTTCATGTTCAAGAAACCAGTCTGAGATGATTCGTGCTTCATGACATGGTGTGTTATCCTGCTGGAAGTGGCCATCAGAAGATGGGGAGACTGTGGTCATGAAGGGATGGACGTGGTCAGCAACAGTACTCAGGTAGGCTGTGGCGTTGACACGATGCTGAATTGGTACTAATGAGCCCAAGAAAATAAAATCTCCCCCACACCATTACACCACCACCACCAGCCTGAACCGCTGATACAAGGCAAGATGGATCCATGCTTTCATGTTGTTGATGCCAAATTCTGACCCGACCATCCGAATGTGGCAGCAGAAATCAAGACTCAAACCAAGCACCGTTTCTCCAATCCTCCATTGTCCAATTTTAGTGAGCCTGTGCGAATTGTAGCCTCAGTTTATATATAATTGTTATGCAATTATGTCATGTTATACGGTAATATTTTAAATATAAATATCTGAGGATAAATAAATTAAAATATACAATAAAAAATTTTATGTTTCACTTTTCAATCGTTATCGATTTTATTTAGGACTAAATCCAAAAGTATTTTTTTCACTTAAACATTAAATAAAAATAAATTATTTAAATACATCAAGTTTATTGTGCAACTTTATAGGCAAAATAGTTTTTATTTCTCCTACTCCAAACTACTAAAACGAATGCTTCATTTAAACTCTTTAAATGTTTTCATTCTTATGTCATTCGTTTAATAATATCTAGAAAAAATAACTAGAAGAACTTAACAATTAAATTGCGACATATTTAGTAATTTTGTACTCGTCACTGTTTCATATATGCTCACCGGCCACTTTATTAGGGACACCTCTCCAACTGCTCGTTAACGCAAATTTCTGATCAGCCAATCACATGGCAGCAACTCAATGCATTTATGCATGCAGACATGATCAAGACGATCTGCTGCAGTTCAAAGCGAGCAACAGAATAGGAAAGAAAGGGGATTTAAGTGACTGAACTTTGTTGGTGCCAGACATGCTGGTCTGAGTATTTCAGAAACTGCTGATCTACTGGGATTTTCACGCACAACCGTCATTAGGGTTTACAGAGAATGGTCTGAGAAAGAGGAAATATCCAGTGAGCGGCAGTTCTGTGGGCGCAAATGCCTTGTTGATGCCTGAGGTCAGAGGAGAATGGCCAGACTGGTTCCAGCTGACAGAAAGGCAATGAGTTCAGTTTACTCAAATGGCCTCCACACTCACCAGATCTCAATCCAATAAAGCACCTTTGGGATGTGGTGGAGATTCGCATTATGGATGTGCAGCTGACTAAACTACAGCAACTGTGTGATGCTATCATGTCAGTATGGAGCAAAATCTCTGAGGAATATTTCCAGTAGCTTGTTAAATCTATGCCCCAAAGGATTAAAGGCAGTTCTGAAGGCAAAAGTGGTCGAACCCGGCACTTGTAAGATGTACCTAATAAAGTAGCCGGAGAGTGTATAGTGAGTTCATGAAAATAATATTTTGTTTCTTATTTAGATTTTCCTATGTATTAGTGTGTGTGTGTGTGTGTGTGTTGTGCAAATAACTGTGACATTTTTTTAAATACAATATAATTTGTCATTTTTTTAAGTTAGTCATGAGACCAAAAATATTTTGGAGCGTTTAGTGTCGTGCAAATATCCACCCAGTGATTCATGCACACATTTCAAACAGAGATCTTTTGGGATGTTCATGTTGTTCTGCGAAAAAGAGAAAGAGACGGACAAAGAGATGGAGAGAATAAGAGAGAGAGAGAGAGATAGTGAGAGGAAGCAGGGACGGAGTGGATGTGTCTCAAGATGGTGTTTGGGTAGTGAGAGAGCAGATAAGATGGCACCATCTGCGTCTCGCCTCCTGTTGGGCTCTCAGGAGGAACGGCTCCATGACGACTGCGCAACCGGTGGGAAATGAATATTGAAAAATATCTGGCAACCGGCGGTAATTGGGGCTAAAGACAACAAGTCACAGACACTCAGCGGATTGGTCACAGATACTCTCCCTCTCGGCGTTTGCTGGCCCGGCGTCCCGCTGAACCCAGGTTGTGGGATAATCTCGAGCAACAACAGATTTGCTTTCCATTACGTGCGCATTAGTCATGGTGTATTTACGGGCTAACTGCCATGTAGCGCCAGTTCAGACGCCGCTCCGTTCCAAAACACAGGTTATTGAAGCTATAGGCATACGCCGATATTTAAAATATTGTTAAAGTGTATATTGAGCAGATATACCTGTGCTGCTAATCCCACATTTTCATGACCAGCTAAAACCAGCCTAGCCAGGTTGGGAGCCCAGCAAAAAACAGCTATGTCCAGCTTAAACCAGGCTGGTCAAGCTGGTTTTAGCTGGTATTAGCTGGTCAGTTTCCAGCCTGATGAGCTAAGACCAGGCTGGAAATGGCTGGAAACCAGCCTGGAAATGGCCAAAACCCCTCTAAAACCAGCCTGGTCGACCAGCTAAAACCAGCCAACTAGCCTAGGCTGGTTTAAGCTGGATTTTTCTGCAGGGACAGCGGCATGCATTAGCAACATTAGCAACTTTTAAAAAGTTTACCTGTGAAATAAAGTAGAGTTGTACTTGAATGAATTCCAATATGTTAATACAACTAGCGCTGCTACAAACACCAAACAAACTTAGCAATGCGTGTTATTTTCAAAGTGCAGCATATTTCAAACCTACGAAAGACTGTGAAGTTATAAAACGCACTGGAAAATCATTCGAAACAGCATCAAGAGTATCAAGGAGAAACATAAATAAGCCAAATTTGATTGTTAAGTGTATCTCAGAAAAACATTTGGCTAGCCAAACTCTGATAAAGATGATGATGAGCGAGAGAGCAAAGAAACTGGTGACAGATGCTCCTAAAGCCTAGATTTTAAACATCAGCAGATCGCTGTGCCGTTCACACTACATGACTTGACTTTGTGTCTTTTAATCTCTGTGGTGTTCACACTACGCAACACTCTGTGAACGATCCACAAGAGGGGGGTCACACACTACATGATCTGACAACAACTCATTCCCCAATAGCTCATTCAAGCTACCAAACCACAGCCAATGAAAATTTGAGGAAGGAGTCGTCAGAAAAGCTGAACACTATTGGCTGCTTGTGTGCGGATTACATCACTGACAGCGTTTCAAGCTTTGGAGAAAGCATTTAAAAACATCGTCAAATCAGCTGATTTATGAGCGGATTAATCACTCATCTGCAAGGTTTGAGTGGATAGATACACAGAGAGTTTTTCATTTTTGTAATTTTATAACTCTTTGAAATAAAACTAACATATTTATAACACACTGCCATTTTCTAACTATCAGTGTATTTCTTTCTGACATTGTTATTTTTTATTACAAAACAGTAAAGAACTGAGCATTTCTGCCTTAAATCACCATATTGGTCAAAATAACTGCATGCATGTCTGATACTTTTCACTGTGACTTTAAATATGTGTGCATTTTCTTGCCTAGCAACTTCCTGCTAACATAAACAAAACTTTCTGATGGCAAAAACATCAATTTACTTCAGATATCTTTCAAAACAGCATATTCTGTGCTGTGAAATAGCTCCTGTTTGAAAGTGAAAATGAAAGCCAAGACCTTTGCGTGTTCTAGTATCTTAACAACATATTTATAGGCTGTATTGCCAAAAAAAATATTATATTTTTAGGGTAATGGTGTCATTAAATATGATGCCAGACATTCAAAGCTTAATTTTAATATCTCAATAATAGCTTTGAATGTAAATATGTTGTGACAATATGGCGTTTCATATGAGAACGGTCAGAATGAGCAGTATGGTAATTCTAATAGTTACAGAATTCTAGTTCCACTGTTAATATAGCCTACTCTCATGTCTGTGCTAACGCAGAATGAAGCGAGTGCATCGATGCCCATTCTGACCAATCACAGATGTTTCTGCTGAGCTCCTGAACACACAGCCATTCAGCTCATGCTGATCTGCTCTCTCATTGGCTGCAGCTCGTCACTACATCTGACCACACGTGGGGTTGAGTCGGCCGACTGCTCTGGAATATTTAGCATGCTGAATGTTGGATTTCCGTCTGCGAGGTGTCGGCGAAGCGTCAGCGAGCCTCGTCGATGCGTTGTTCAGTAGTTCACACATAAAGAGCGGCGAGCGCCGAGCACACGCAGATTTCTTCCCGATCACAGCCCGATATGTCAGCGAGCTTGTTAACTTCCAAATCGGGCTCAAATCAGGCTTAAAATCCTCTAGTGTGAACTAGGCATAAAGGGTTCGTCAGGAGTTCTGCCAGAGGGACTAAACCAACACACGGCGTCTTACCTCTCTATTGTAGAGCGCAAAGCGTTTGTGGTCCCAAAGCCGCATGCTGGAAGAAACACTTAATCTGTTTGAATGAGCTGGTAATTATGCTTTAGGGTGCAGTACGAGTGAGCTTATACTGCGGCGAGACTCAGTGTGAATTAACACCACTTTCAGAGGCCTAATTAATGACGGCCTGACAGACCTGGACTCACACGCTGAAATAAGTCAAATGATCTGGAAAAAGACAAGATGAACTTAGACATGCTCTGTTCCGAATCCCAGTGAATACTACACTACCTAAATAAGCACTAAAACACTATCTTTAGTAAATTATTGCACGGCTGTACTCGATTCTGATTGATTAATCGAGACATTCCAAGGTATGTTGCCAGCCTAGTTTAAGCTGGACATAGCTGGTTTTAGCTGGGCTCCCAGCCTGGCCAAGCTGGTTTAGCTGGTCATCTCCCAGCCTGACCAGCTAAGACCAGGCTGGAAATGACTGGAAACCAGCATAGGCTTGATCTTAGTTTTGATTATTTAGTTTTATCAGTTTGTATTCAGTTAGTTTTTTTATTTAATAAAGACCTTAGGTTACTTTGTCAGGTAGTATAGTGTCATGTAGGAGCATCACAATGCAAATGTTATTTTACCAGTATATTTTATATTTATACCAGTTTTCAGCCCTCAATTTAGGTATCATTTACACCCCCTTCAGCACATTGTTTTAATAGCAAATGCAGTTGCGTCCGTGGTTGATGCATTGCTATTTTGAGGAAACTGAAATACACCACACCATTGACTAACTAAAAGCTGCTCTAAAGTCAAGTTATTTTGTGGTTATTTTAAGAGCACGTTAGTGATAAGTGCCTTTGTGGGTCCAAAACGCAGGTACACGTTGCTTATTACACACAGAGGGATGCACAGCAGCACACAAACATCTTTAAATATGAAAAATTAAAAGATTGAAACATATTCTTTAATAAAAAAAATATTTAAAAACTTACCAAGATATTAAGATAGTAATATAGAATGAGTTCATATAGTAAGAATTAAGAAAGTAAGTACAATATTAAAATAACAATCATAAACTAATATGACTGCCCGTCATCCAAATAGTTACAAAAAATTTACAATGAATAAATAAGCATAAAAATGATAGTACGCTAACAAAGAACATATAATGAAATAATAAAAGCATAAAATAGAAAAACATTAAATAAAAACAATAAGATAAAATTTTATATAAAATAAAATGAACACACTACTAAAGATAAGATAAATAAAAAATAATATTTTAAAGTACAACGAAAACACTAATAAACACAAAAATAAGATAAAGTTTAACCAACTAGAAGCTGCTCTAAAGTCAAATTATTTTGTTATTTAAATAGTGTGTTACTGATATGGCCCTGTAGGGAGGTCCAAACGCAGTAACACGTTGCTTATTACACAGAGAGAGACACACAGCAGCACACAAACATCTTTAAATTTAAAAAAAAGGATTAAAAAGTATCCTTTAATAAAAATATGAATATGTAAATAAATATAATAATACCTTATTCAACTCAGGGGGCTTTAGTGAATCTAGCTCATTCTGCTTGTTGCTTATGAGCAGATTCGTTTTCTCACTAGTCAAGCATTCGGTTTGTGTACAGAGTGCACCATGTAAATAGCAAATACACCATTGTTCGACTGCAGCTTGCTCTTAAAGGGAAAGGTAGATGAGAATCTGATGGGTTTTATGCCAAGGGCGTAGGTTTGCACCTGACATTGGTGGGGACTGGGGACGAGTCACCCCCGCCAAAAATGAATATTGTTTATATATATATATATATATATATATATATATATATATATATATATATATATATATATATATATATATATATATATATATATTGCTATTTATTATTTAACTGCTAGTCATGCGTGTAGCCGAGGGGGGTTGAAAGACCAACAGTTGGATTATTATTATTATTATGTTTGAATTTATCTTATTATTCAAATAAATTCTCACTGAGGAAGGTTGAATGCGCCGGCCAGTTTGTTATTTGCCTATAGGCTTCAGTTTTTAATTTAAATCAAATTTCCCAAAGAAAATTATGATAAAAAAAATTGTATTTTAAAAATAAGTATATTTACATATTAGAAGAGTTTAGATGCAAAAACCTCTGAATGACATTTAATATTTTCTTCTAAAACGAGCATTTTTCTCCAACTCCTGTGTGTGGACTCTGTGATTTTACTTTTATAGTGACAAATACATTCTTTTCATTGCCTTTAAAGTGAAATAACTGAACATAAATATACAAGGCTGAGAAAAATGCTCATTTTACATGGCATTTAGAGGTTTTGCCATCTGTACTGTACTTCATTTCTTTATTCTAAGAATTTAAAGTCCTAATTTCTAGTTCAAAGTTTTTTTTTATTATTTATAAAACTGTAATAAAACTTACCGTTTAAATGTGTAAATAAAGCAGTTTGACAAAATGGTAGGAAATAGTTTTGGTACATCAAAAAGTGTAGTTGTAATAACTATCCAACAGGATTATCCAGCAAAAATCAGTTCTTAATATGTCACTAAAATGTCATATTTATACCTCAATTAAACAGAAAATCAGGTGAATAACTGCAAAAAGGTTCTGTTTTTCAGAAAACAAATAACCCCTTTCAATAAGCTGGCTACAGGCCTGAAAGTGTATGTTAAAATGATGTTTATTAACTGATAAAGAGAGAGTTTAATAAAGACTTTCGTTCATTTTTCGTACAAATTAAACATCTCTCAGTATTATTAAAAGATGGAGCACAGGCTGTAGTTTTTCTGACAAATTGTTTCAACCAAAATTGGAGATGTTACTGTAAGAGATTAGGAGAACTGGCAGGGTCATATACGTTTACATGTAGGTGTTTATTCTGCAGTTAGTTTTCAGGGAATATTGTTTACAGACTAGTCTGTTTTAACGTTAGACTGAACGTAAAAGCGGTGAAAACACTAGCATAACGGCATTATCATCATGGACTCATTCAGTAGCGAACTTGAGTTTATGTGACTCACACTTTTCGTTGGAAAAAGCTCTTTATGTCCACCTCTTCTTGCTACCTCCATCCTAACTTGTGCGTGTCTGTCATACACCTCACACATTGAGAAATTCCCCCCGCGCAGTTGTTTTGGCGCTTGTTTGTTTCTGAAACTATGATCTGAAAGCAGCCACTCACATGACAGCAGGGAAAGGCACAGCCAATCACAATGTTCATATGTGTTTGGGGGCGGTGCGACTGGAGGAGAGAACGAGATTTAACCCTTTCGGCATGTCTAGGTTTATACTGACAGCACGATGTTTTTAAGTGAATTAAATTATTGGTGGGGACATTTTGGTAGTTTGTGGATATTGGTGGGGACATGTCCCCACCCTAAATCTACGCCCCTGTTTTATGCACATTAATGCCCAAAACACAACCATAACTCATTAAGAGAATACGGACAACCCTTTAAAGCTGCGTTCACACCAGACGCGGAACACGCGTCAAGCGCGAGTGATTTACATGTTAAGTCAATGCAAATGCGCAAATAGACATCCTGCGGCGCGATACGTGCGAATGGCGCGGCGCGAATGACGCAAATTGTGCGAATGGCGCGGGGTGAGTTGAGCGTTTTGCGCGTTTGACGCGCTCAGCGAGCGTTTCGCGCGAATCTCTCGAATTCGAAAATCTGAACTTCAGCGTACATTCGCGCCGCGTTAACCAATCAGAAGCTTGCTCTTGTGGGGGCGTGATTATGATGAGAACCTGTTGTCGGTGAAGGCTGGAGGATTTCCCTCGGAACACCGACAACAGGTTCTCATCATAATCACAGTTCATCAAACTCGGCTGGGCTCAGTCAGAAGCACCGCTGAAAGCCTCCGTCATCCAGGTTCAGTTTCTGGAGGAGTTTATGAGCTCACAGAGCTGGATGCACCTCTGAAAAGATGTAGTGAACTCAGACACGACTCTAAACGTATCGACGCTGTTTTTCAGTCTTCATAAAGCACATAAACACTGTTATTTTCTTCATAAAATCCATGTTAGCCATTTAGCTATGAAGCTAGAGTCTTCAGGCAGACAGAAGCCCTGCCCATCACACGAATCTGTTCTGAAGTGAATTTGACATGCGAATGAAGCGGGGTTTGATGCGCGAGTAACCTCAAATGTTTACGCGGCTATTACGCGCGAATATCGCGATTTATCCGCACATACCGCGTCTGGTGTGAACACAGCATAAGAATATGCGCTTGGTGCTACAACCATTTTTCCTGTACTTAAAATAGCCAAAGCAGATTTGAACATGTCCTAAGTGTATCTGTACCATGCACTTTAGATCTTAGATTGTTAAAACAGAGCTCACTGTCTTGAACTTGAATATAGACACCATTAAGTTGCTGTGATTTACCTGAATCTGCACTTTTTGCTCAGGAAGATGCAGAAAGCATTTAAAAAAGCTACCATATTTATAAAATAAGGCACACAGGCATACCAAATGTAAAATAATTCAGGTGGTTTTCCACTCAGATCAGATCAGGTGTGTTCTTGAGTCCTTTAAAAAAAAGTGTCTCTCGGGTCGTTCGGGTATCTCTCTCCCTCTGGCGATCGTCTGAATCAAACTATTAATATTCAGGCCTATGGACAGACGACACTCTGGTATTCACTTTGTGGATTACTGCGGCTGATAATGTCGCTCATTAGTGTTTAATGGAGGATTTGAGGACGTGAGACGACCGCCGCAGGAGAAATGACTGCGTTTCTCGTCCAAGAAAGACTCAGTAGGGGGTCAGAGCTTTGGAAACTGATCTGTGTGTGTAAATACAGGGAAAATAAATATGTTTATTGGACGCTTGTTTACTTTTCGAAGGATGTAAATGTACATTCGATAAACATTTATTTTTCTTGTTGTGACTCTTACGTTTACTGGAAATCATTGCGGTGCTTTCAGTGATATTAATGCTTTTGTGTATTAAAAACATTGTGCAAAAGAAATAAGATTAATAAAATAAGTCATATATACAGTTAAGGTTAGAATTATTAGCCCCCTGAATTATCTCTGTTTATTTCCCCCCCAATTTATGTTTAACGGAGAGATTTTTTCAACACATTTCTAAACATGATAGTTTTAATAACCCATCTCTAATAACTGATTTATTTTATCTTTGCTATGATGACAGTAAATAATATTTGACTTGATATTTTTCAAAGCACTTCTATACAGCTTAGAGTGACATTTAAAGGCGGAATTAGGTCAATTAGGCAAGTTATTTTATAATGATGGTTTGTTCTGTAGACTATCAAAAAATATAGCTTAAAGGAGATCATAATTTTGTACTTAAAATGGTTTTAAAAAATTAATTACTGCTTTCATTCTAGCCGAACTAAAACGAAAAAGACTTTCTCCAGAAGAAAAAATATTATCAGACATCCTGTGAAAATTTCCTTGCTCTGTTAAACATCATTTCGGAAATATTTATAAAAGAAGTAAAAAAATCAAAGGGGGGCGAATAATTCTTACTTTACCTGTATATAAAATATTTTAAGATAATAAACATTAAGAACATTTAAATTAAAATAAAATGTAAGGTCAAATATTTATAATACACATAAACAGCATTACTTTCAGTCATGAAGCACATGATTTTATCCAAATAATAATGCAATAAAATTAAAATAAATTAAAAATAAACCAAGATATTCTTATAAAACAATGTGATATGAATAAGTTCAAATAGTGATATTAAATAAAATAAGAAAATATAAATAAGGCAAATATTAAAATAATTATTATAAATATATCTAATATAAGTTTCTATTTTCCAAATAGTTACCAAAATTTTGAACAAATAAATTAAATGAACATAAAAATGATCAGACATTACTAAATAATAATAATAATAGCATAAAATACAAAAAAAATAATATAAATAAACAAAAAGACAAAACTATAAAATTAAATATTTTAATATTTTAAAATTACTAAAATTAAAATAGTTTAACAATAATATTATAACATAAAAGAATTAATAAAAACAAAACATTTGTTAAAATTATCAAATTAAATACAAAAAATTATAACATACTACGAAAAATAAAATACATTTTAAATCATAATATAAAATCCAACAAAATAATATAAACACATAAATTTATTCAAATTATGAAGTTAAATTAACAAATAATTAGGCAAAAAGTAAAACAGAAAAAAATATATTGTAAGTAAAACAAAATTAGAGTAAAATTTTAAATGAACAAAAAATATTCTGTGTTCCAAATAGTTACATTAAATAAATAAATAAATAAATAATTTCCCGGAGATGGGTTGCGGCTGAAAGGGCATCCGCTGCGTTAAAACGTGCTGGCAGTTCATTCCGCTGTGGCAACCCTGAATTAATAAAGGGACTAAGCTGACAAGAAAATGAAAGAATGAATGCATAAATAGATATAATATTTTTACACAACACAAAATATGGACAAAACGTACAAAAATGCTAAACACTTACGCCGTAAAATTGACATATTTCATCTTAAAAGTATTTTAAAATAATCAAAATGAACACACAAATGCAAAAATAACATTTAAAAAAGCAATATAGTGCATCAAGAGCAGTATTGTGAGCTGAAATCTCTCCGTGTGGAGTTCATCGAGTCGGACATGAGGAATCGCTCTCAGATCCGCATCAGTCTTCGACGATATACTGATATACTGATAAACTGTCCTCGTAAATACACTAAAGTCCAATAAAGGCTGAGTGCAGGTCACACGACTGAAAGACGGAGAGATAACATCAGCTGTTTCCATTCAGACGGATACAGAGAGAGAGAGAGAGAAAGAGGGGGGGATGCTGGGATACTGGAGACGAGACTCAGTGTCAGCTTAACAATCGCCCACCGAGACTCAAACCATACTGAAAATATTGATGAAACGTGACACACAACAGCTGAACGTCTACATACGCGGATCAATAACACTTATCTTCAGGTTACTGCCCTTTCAGCTCTTTCTATAGGTGTGGTGTCTAAGTATATATATATATATATATATATATATATATATATATATATATATATATATATATATATATATATATACACGTTTAGTTTACAATGCACTTTTCTAAAACCCAAAGCGGTAAATTATGTTTGTAAAAACTCTAGCAAACAGCAGTTCTGCTAGAATTTTCCCCAGTCTGAATGTAATCCACCACACAAGCGTGAATGACCCCGCAGCTGTGCCGTGATCACGGTGTCACACACACAGACACACACACACACAGTGTAGCAACGCTGCCACCGCATCTGAAAACGAGCATCCACTCGTATATATTCAAGCCTCGAGCGCCAGGCTTTAACCTGCCCTCGAGACCCTCGGCTCTGCCACACAGCAGGTGGCCTGGAAAACCGCCAGCACCAATGTTACAACAGAGAGTCTGTCAGCGGCATCTTCGCCACAAACTCGGCCCCCAAATAAACAAACATGGCTGCCGCAGAAAACTCCGCTAATTAGTCCCTTAATGACATCCAGTCTTGGCATACATGCCGCTACAACTTCATCATAAATAAATTAGCAGATAAAATAGTTAAGGAACTCATTAGAACTCAATAACAAGACGTTGGAGCGTCGCGGTCAAGCCACACAGCAGCTCCCCCTGGTGGTCAGGCGATGAAGCGCTAATCCGCACGCTAATTGAAAACATACGCTATTTTTAGCATATTTGCGGTGTCAGCATGAAATCAAAAATTATTTCTTGTCTTAATATGTGTCCAGTTTCACTATTGGCCAATTTGAGTAAAAAATGTTCTGTATTATTGTAGAACGAGTAGTAAATAAATTTAGCTTGAAAGCAAGAAGCTAGCCGACTTGTGCAAATATATCAAATACAAATATTACTTGAAGGTAAAACAAATTTGGAGCACTACTTCAGGACTTTGAGGATGATAAATATGCTGTGAGTTTATCAGATTAGCATGCTAGCATGTAGCTTGCTAAAACCTTGCAAGCACATTGTCAACATTTTGCATTGTATATCAAGAAATATTGAACATTATGAATGTTAAAATGTCTGGATCGCTCTTTCAGCACTTTGATGAGAAATATCCTTCGATTTTATGAGATTAGCATTATAGCAAGTAGCTAACCGCACTTCGAAATCTTGTCATCATAACTTCTCATTATACATCCAGAAACATGCGACAAACATAAATTAAGTTTTGATCGCTAAACCTTAATCAGAGGGATCTTGGTATGTTGTCACTATTTCAGGACTTTGATGTGTAATATCCTTTGATTTTATAAGATTAGCATGATAGCATGTCACTAACTTCCCTGTAGGGAAAACGCTACATTACAAGCGTAAAATACATTTTAATCGCTATATTAAGCCTTAATCAGAAAGACCTTGATATATTATCCCTATTTCAGGATTTTGATGAGAAATATCCTGCGATTTTATAAGATTAGCATTACAGCAAGTAGCTAACTGCCCTGTTTAGAAAAACATCATCATAATTTTCCATTTTATAAAAAAAATTAAAAACGCTACATTCAAACATTTTGTTTGCTATATTAAGCCTTAATTAGAAAGACCTTAATATTGGATCACTATTTCAGAATTTAGAAAAGAAATATCCTTCAATTTTATAAGATTAGCATTATAGCAAGTAGCTTACTGCCCTGTTGTAAAAAACATAATCATGACATTTTCTCATTTTATAATGAAAAATACAACACATTCAAACGTAAAATAAATTAATTCAAACTTTAATAAGAAAGATCTTGATAATCATGACATTTTCTCATTTTATAATGAAAAATACAACACATTCAAACGTAAAATAAATTTATTTAAACTTTAATAAGAAAGATCTTGATAATGGATCACTACTTCTGGATTTTAATGAGAAATATCCTGCGATTTTATAAGATTAGCATAATAGCAAGTAGTTAACCGCCCTTCAATCATCTTGTCATCATAACTTCTCATTATACATTCAGAAATATGCGACAAACACAAAATGAAGTTTCATAAACTAATTTCGAGAGGAGCACGTGATATGATTGAGCACAGCTGGCCACTCATTTGTAATCAGTAATAATCCAATCCGAGTGATCCTAGCCTACTATAAATGGATCACTCCCTAACTTTTCCCCTATCTTCATTTTGGAAGACCAAAAGCCAAGAACGCGCAACTGCAATCGAAGCTTGACAAACCAACAAACCAACAAACCAACCAACCAACCAGCAAACAACAACAAACAAGCAAGCAAGCAAGCCAGCCGCCAGCAGTCTAACAACCTTGCATCCAACAAATAAATCGACATAATGGAACCAACAAGCAACAACAACAACGCTTTAACCACCAGCGAGAGCTCCGCTCTCCCCGACACGCCTGCCGCGGCACAACGCTACACAGCCCCGCAAACAAAGGAACCTGAAGCCGATGCCCCTGTGAGAGGCCGCAGGCCAATCCGCGCCGCAACTACACAACGCCGCCAGATTTCTCCGTCTCCAATAACACCAAGCCGTCACCTACCTTCACCAGCTTCCTCGTATGCCTCCGCCAGATCATCATCTCACGTCTCCAACAAGATTACCATCCCTGAGCTCCGGAAAAACCTCTCAGATGCAGGAATCCACATACCTCCACGATGCAATAAAGCTGATCTCCTGAAACTCTACTCCGCTATCGCTCCTCAATCCCCGCCCACCATGGACGCCGCAAGATCTTCCCGGTCACGTCACGCTCCACAAACCACGCCCACCACGGACAATGCAAGATCCTCCCGCTCTCGCCACGCCCCCTATCCTCAACATTCTACTTCACAGACTGAACTTTCTCACCCAGGACAATCAAAGAAAGCCACCCAGAAAAGTTCAACTACCAGCAAGAAAGCATCAAGACCACACATTCAAGAAAGCCGGACCACCCCAGCCATATCATTTCAACATACAGAAACACCTCTCGCCAATATTTCCACTATATCACATGCTAACCAGCCTTTCACCACCTCTCTCATTTGGCCTCCAGCTCCACACTCTAGCTCCACCCCTAGCCCCCCATTACACACCACTGCCATCAGTCATTCTCATTCTCAGCCCCCCATACCTAATCTCCCTCATACATCTACACAGCTCATTCATACCACCTCTAGCTCCATTCACAACGCTCAACCTCTCTCTAACCCCTTTACTCTCTCTAGCATTCCCCCCTATAACCCCCCCCCTTCCCTTCACCAAGCACTCACTCACTCTTCCAGCACTGATGCAGCTCAACATCCCACTGTCCCTTCACAAATTTCTTCATCACACCCCCCGTACACCCTTTTCACAGCCAACCCCCTCCCAGTGCCACACAACGCTACAGTCCTGGAACCACCACCCGTCTCGAATGCTGCAAAAAACCTCATTTTATCAGGTGCTGACATCGATCTCTCATCACTCCTTTCACCCATTACACCCCCTACGGCAGAACGACAGGTGGATTGCGGCGAATTCACACTCACGCTCAAATCTTCAAACACCACTCAATCACGTACTCTCTCGTTAGCAGAATTTCAGGTAGCATTTTCTAGATTCACTGACATTATTTGCTCTGTATTCCCCCATAGGAGGCGCGAGTTGAACGACTACATGGCCATCATCTCAGAGCTCGCGCTCTTCTATGGAGGTACTCATTTCTATACCTACCACAAATTATTTTCCGCCAAATGCGCTATCCGAGTAACCCAGTGGAATCAGTGTCCTTACTGGGGGGCGTTGGGACACTGACCTCCACAACAGGGTTTTTCTAGGTTGCCGCAATCTTTCCTGCGCGGTCTGTCGTTCCTGTCTTCACCCTACCACTTCCTGTCCCTTTATTATTCCCTCTTCAGATAAAGAATCCTCTAACCCAAGATCCACTAGCTACGTTCCCCGTCCTTCTACTTCAGCTATCCCTGCTCTACTTCCTCCTTCTCTTACCTCCTCTCAGCTTTCTTCCTCCTCTAACCCATGCTTCAGTTTCAATATAGGCAGATGCTTCCGTCACCCTTGCAAGTTTCCTCATACATGCAATTATTGCGGGGGAGCGCACGCCCGACTAGTTTGCCCAATCCTGAAGGCCAATAAAAAATCAAGAAATTATTTATCGACTCCTGTCAATGTGTCTCAAATTGCATCTGAATTATGTTTTCATCCTGACCCTAACCTTTCTGAATTTCTCATTTCAGGTTTATCCTATGGATTCCACCCAGGTGTTTTGACCCTGCCCTCTTACAACCTCGCTTGCCCAAATTTACAATCTGCCATTGCTGAACCAGAAGTTGTAGATCAATTGATCAAAAAAGAGATCGACAACAAATTTATGATCGGTCCTTTTTCCACCCCCCCATTCAGCTCTTTTCGCATCAGCCCTATCGGTGTTGCCACCAGAAAATTTTCTGACAAAAAACGACTCATAATTGATCTATCATCCCCCCATAACTCCACCTTTTCAAGTATCAATAGCCTAATTGAATCAGACCAATTCTCGCTCAATTACCATGATATCGATCAGGCAATTTGTTTAATCAAATCAGTTGGTCGTAACGCATGGCTTGCTAAAGTCGACATTTCCTCCGCATTTAAAATAATGCCTTTACATCCCGATTTCTGGCATTTGTTTGGCATTAATTGGAGATCCAAATTTTACTTTGCAGTCCGTTTAACCTTCGGATGCAAAAGTAGCCCCAAAATATTTGACATGCTTTCGGAGGCTATATGCTGGATTCTCACTAATAATTATGGCGTGTCGCATCTCATCCACCTACTAGATGACTTTCTCATCATTTCCCCTCCTAGTGAGCCACCCGCAAGACAGTTAGCGATTACTCAGAAAGTCTTCGCTAATCTCGGCATCCCTCTAGCTGAGGAGAAAACGGCCGGCCCTAGCACCTCTCTTGAGTTCCTAGGAATCAAGCTGGATTCTAAAAACTTCCAAGCTTCACTTCCTAAGGAAAAAATCGATCGAATCATTTTCCTTTCATCCATCTTCCTTGAGAAGCAAATTTGCACAAAACGCGAACTTTTGTCCATTCTGGGACACTTGAATTTTGCCATGCGCATAATTCCTCAAGGTCGCCCCTTTGTCTCTCACCTCCTCCAAACTGCAGCTTCCATTAACGGTCTAGAAGAAACTATCCCCCTGTCTGAAGCTTGCCGGAGGGAACTCAGCCTTTGGATTTCCTTCCTTAAGTGCTGGAATGGCTGTTCATTTTTCTATAGCGATCTGGTGTCAGCTCCTATAGACATCCATCTGTTCACCGACGCTGCCCCTTCTGTAGGGTTTGGAGGTTATTACCAGGGTCGTTGGTTTGCTTCTCCATGGCCTTCACAAATGCTAGAAATCCCATTGCCCTCTCAATCATCAGCTCTCTTTGAATTATACCCCCTAGTGGCCGCAACTATCATCTGGGGTGACGAATGGTCTGCTTCTAGCATTCTAATTCACAGTGATAATGAAGCAGCTGTTCAATGTGTTAACAAAGGGCGTTCTCATTCCCCTACTTTAATGCCTTTCATTCGTCGTCTAGTTTGGACATCAGCTAAAAAACAGTTTATCATTACTGCAAAACATGTACCTGGTTTCAAAAATCAAATTGCTGACTCTCTTTCTCGTTTTTCCTTCCAGAGATTTCGGCAGTTGGCCCCAGAAGCGGATCCACATCCTACTCCCATCCCTCCATATTCAGAGGTGATATTGCCCTGAATCATCCCATGCATAACTTACATCAAGCATCCATCTCCCTCATTCTAGAAGCAGTAGCCCCTAGAACTATACAGACTTATCTCACAGCATGGAGCGCTTTCAAAAAGTTCCACACCCAATACAACACAAGTTTTCCCAATTTTTCCCTCCTCACCATTACATCTTTTATCACATACCTACACACTTCCAAAAACATTCAAGCTAGCACTATTAAGAGTTACTTAAGCGGGATTAATTTCTTTCACAAATTGATACATGGCTCCCCAGCTGAATCAATTTCTAACCCCCAAACAGGCCTTCTTATTAAAGGCATCCAGAAAGTACATCCCTCCCCCCCAGACCCTAGGCTTCCCATTACACAAAGAGTCCTCTCCAAATGCATTTCTACCCTCCGCAAAGGTTATATTTCCACAAATACAGATCGCACTCTGGATGCCATGTTTAATCTGGCTTTTTTTGGATTTCTTAGATGCTCTGAATTCACCATAACTTCTAAATTTGATCCATACATTCACCCTACCATCTCAGACCTTACTTTGTTAGATGAGGGAACTCTTTCTTTCCTCATAAAACAAAGCAAAACAGACCAGACACGCAAGGGTCATTTCATCTATATATTCGACCTCCCCTCACCCACACTTCCATTTCAAACACTCAAGGCCTTTCTACTCTTTAGGAAAACACAGAACCCGAGCCCTTTTTCCCCCTTATTTGTAGATGACTCTAATCGCCCAGCATCACGTTTCTGGTTTCAAAGACACCTCAAGGCAGTTCTCAGTCTCTCAGGCTTTCCCTCAGATTCATACTCCAGTCACTCATTTAGGATAGGGGCAGCCACCACAGCATCTCAAAAAGGGCTCTCACAACAACAGATTCAGACTCTGGGAAGATGGTCATCCGATGCCTTCAAAACATACATCCGTCTCAGCCAAAGGCACCTTAGAGATGCCCAGAGGACTCTCGCCAGTCATCAACCTACTTCTATCCAAGGGCGAGGGCATGACCCAGCCACCTTCCCTTCCTCTTTTCCTTCCTTCTAGACTGAGTACCATCAGTTTTCTCCCCCAACAACATAGTATTGGAGTTCATCCAAGCCCACTTGTCACCACGCCACCCCGGCCATTTTCTGCAGGAATCTTCACAGCCCCTTCCTGTTTCCTGACTCCTGCCAGACCCTGCCCCCCCCCTAAGCTCTGACTTCCGCAGAAGTGTTACCCCGAGCTACGACCCCCGCAGGGGTCGTCTCACCGCCCCTTCCAGGCCTTAGCAATCTTCTTATATATATATATCTATATACACCCGTACATAGATATATATTTATAATAGCGCTGTCACTCCCCCGCTCCATCTCCTAACGGAGTGTTCCTCGAGCACCTAACTCATCCCGTCACCCTCTAACAGGAGTCTTCACCGCCCAAATCCTCTTTCACAAACTCCTGATAGAGAAGGCCAGCTTGCCCTGTTCCCCGGGCGCCGACCCCCGCAGGGGTCAGTCACTGCCCCCCCCAGGCCACTGAAACTCATTATATATATATATCTATGGACCTTGTTTATAGATATATATTTATATAGAGCGCTGCCACTCCCCGCTCTATCTCCAATTGGAGTGTTCCTCGAGCATCAACTCCAGCAGGAGTTCGCCAACTGCCAATCACCCTCTAGCAGAAATCTCCACCGCCCAAATCATTAATCACGATTTCTGCTGGAGATGGCAAATTAAACAAAAAATTGCTGCACCCAACTCCCGCAGCGTCCATTCTGAATCTCAGAAATCTCTTGATCACCCCCTCCAGGCCTTAGATTACCCCATTATATATTTATATATTTGTATATACTCTCATATATGCATATATATATTTATATATAGCGCTGTCACTCCCCGCTCTATCTCCATTCGGAGTGTTCCTCGAGCATTTTCTTGACTCTTTACGAGCCAACCCCGCCCACCCCTTCTGGCCCACCTTCACTAGTATCCCCCAAGCCCTTCCCCCCGCTCAGGCTCCAACTAGAGTCTGTTCAAACTTTGCTACATCTGGAGCCCCCTACTCTTTCTTCTGTTCTTTAAATCACTATATCCAGCAGCCGGATATAGTAAAAAAAAACTTTCTAGCCTTTGGGGGTAGTATTCTTCGAAATACGCGGCTGCTGTCCCGAGTCAAAGGCATTTTTTGGGGAAATATCGAGACCTTCCTGATCTCGGATCCTCTGATATGCTTATTGACCGGGCGGGAGCCCTGGGCTCAAATATCTCCGAGCTCAGGGTTCTCTCCCGGGACAGCATGCCAAACCTGCTATAATGCTAAGCATATCTAAGTGTGAACTCTTGAAATGAAGTTTCATAAACTAATTTCGAGAGGAGCACGTGATATGATTGAGCACAGCTGGCCACTCATTTGTAATCAGTAATAATCCAATCCGAGTGATCCTAGCCTACTATAAATGGATCACTCCCTAACTTTTCCCCTATCTTCATTTTGGAAGAATCCCCCCTTCCACCCCATCTCCCCCTTTCTTTCCTCTTCTAAAAGGGGGAAATATCGAGACCTTCCTGATCTCGGATCCTCTGATATGCTTATTGACCGGGCGGGAGCCCTGGGCTCAAATATCTCCGAGCTCAGGGTTCTCTCCCGGGACAGCATGCCAAACCTGCTATAATGCTAAGCATATCTAAGTGTGAACTCTTGAAATAAGTTTTGATCGCTATATTAGGCCTTAATCTAAGGGATCTTGGCATTGGATCACTATTTCAGGACTTTGATAAGACATATCCTGTGATGTTATAAGATTAGCATTATAGCTAACTGTCCTGTTGCAAAAACGTTGTAATTTCCTATTTTCTAACAAAAAATATGCTACATTTAAAGTAAAATAAATTTTGATCACTATATTAGCTTTAATAAGAAAGACCTTGATATTGGATGACTATTTCAGGACTTTGATGACAAATCTTGAAGCTAATATTGAGCTTTAATAAGAAAGACTTGGATATTGGATCACTATTTCAGGAATTTTATGAGAAATATCCTGCGATTTTATAAGATTAGCATGAGTAGCTAACTGCCTCGTTGCGAAAACGTCATCATAATTTCTCATTTTATAACCAAAAATATGCTACACTAAGGGGCGCTTTTGTGGTGAAGGGATGGGGAGGAGGAGTTATGACGATTCTATCAGAGACATTATCAAGGGCCTGCCTGGATATCATACCCCCCCCCCCCCCCCACCTCTAGCCCATGGCTACACTACAATCGTAAAATTAATTTGGATCGCCATATAAGCTTAAATCAGAAATACGTTGAGGTTAGCAAGTAGCTAAATACAGCTATACAAAGTCAGTGTCAAAATTTAGCATTGTATATAGGAAATATACCACATTACAAAAGTAAAATGAGCATTTTAGGTCTTTGATGAGAAATATCTTGCGATTTTATGAGATTAGCATGATAGCAAATAGCTAACTGCCCTGTAAAATAAGTCTTTGAAGACCTTTTGCTTTCACAAGATTAGCATGATATCAAATAGTTAACTTGTTTTGCTAAATTGTTGTACAAATGTCTTATTATATTTTTATAAACACATTACACAAGCAAAATAGTTTTATTTATTTACATACTAATTATTATGATCATTTAAATATAATATTGCAGATTCCATTAGATTAGCATGATAGCATCGAGCTAGCCTCTATGCCGTCATCCTTTCTTACAGTCATCTTTTTTTCCCTCGGTCACTTCTCATACCAAAAACCTTTGCAAAAATATAAACTTTTTTCTTACATCCTGAGATCATACAATTTGCTGGCTAATACATCGATATTATTAGCGATATTTTCGATAATTATCGATAAACTTTGCGCATACAACATAAACAAATGATTGCTTAATAATGTCGACACAGCTAATGGCTACAAAGTAAATTGTGCTTAGTGTGCTAATAACTATTATTATTATGGTAGATAGCAATAAAGTGAGCCTAGACAAAGACAAAACTAGCAAACCAACCGCTTGGTAGCTTATAAGCTGCAAATGAACTTGTTAACTAACCTGTGCCAAGAGTTAAACACAAATGCTAATTGCTAATGACGTTAAAACATTGACACATTAAAAATATCTGTTTACCTCTGTATCACTACATATGATCAGCAATTAGAAGCTAAATGTAGGTTGAGACTCCACAGGGATTGGATTTGCTAAATTACAAAGCCAACTTAACTAATTAGCTACCATACCATTAGCCTATAATCTCGATTTACTGTAAATATGCAAAAACACCAGCTATTTTTAAGTGGCATTGTTTCACAGCACATCTAAAAGAGTTAAGAGGGTTCAAGTTGAAGCGTTGGCCACATGCTAGCATTTGAGACTCTTAGCATAATAAGATACTAGCGGTGATTTCAGTGCTTTATGAGAAGGTGTTTTAGCGGTTAAGCTGCTGTGGGAGGTTTGATAAGTGTAGACAGGCCTGTAATTACACACTCTCTCTCTAACACACACACACACACACACACACACACACACACACACACGCACACACACACACACACACACAGAATGGAGGACAGACTAAACGTCAAATAACCGTCAAAATAGTCATTTACAAGCCAGACTTGATGGGTGCGAAATTAGAAAAGCATCACTACAAGTCACCCGCCTTGATTACCGCTAAGATGGGTGTAGCATGAGCACGAAACAAAATTTCCATACATTATGTCCGTTATGAACAAACCACACAAACATACAGCATAACAGACAAATTGCTAGGTATGGCAAGCCAACTTAACATTAAATACGCAAAACTTACTGGTTTCTATTTCTGTCCAGCTAAAACCAGCTGGACCATCTTGGTTTAAGCTGGACATAGCTGGTTTTGGCTGGGCTCCCAGCCTGGCTAGGCTTGTCAAGCTGGTTTTAGCTGGTCATTTCCCAGCCTGTCTATCTAAAACCAACCTGGAAGTGGCCAAAACCCCTCTAAAACCAGGCTGGTCAACCAGCTAAAACCAGCCAACCAGCCTAGGCTAGTTTAAGCTGGTTTTTTCAGCAGGGATATTATGTGCTCCCCTCAAAATTTACTAATATATATTAGCACTAGTATCTGTAAAAAGTACTATATCTTATTCATCAGTGGCCTAGTGCGTGTGTTTTTGGATAAGAGATTGATAAAAAATATATTTAGCATGTAAAAATAAGTATTGATAACATGAAATTAGAACGAAGTTCCTTAATATTAATTAAATGTATTGATTTAATGGCTTGCCATTGCTGATGCTAACAAAATCGACATGTTAGCATGTTGCTATTCTTAAATTTAATGGAAGATTTGAGACGAATGCCTGCCTCTAACTGTATAAAACCTGTTAACCTTAAATGTAAGTACTAGCGATGCTAATCAGAATAAGCATAGATGATTACTTAGCAAAATTAGCAATTTTTTTTAAATGAAATTCAATACATGTTTGTTATCATTAATATTCAGCCACTTCCACTTCCTTGTTCCAGATGCTAGCTTCATGAGTGAAATGACGTTTGCGGTAATCTAGTCACAAAGCACAACAAAGCCTGACAAATGCACAGCACTAATAAAAACAATCAGGTTTGTGTTTCCTGGAAACGTTTCTGACTGACTAGCCTAGCACTGTGCCAACATTATTATCTCACAAATACACGCTAGCATGACTGACTAGTTTAGCATGACTATCACTCCGCTGCAGCTCAGACATCATTTACTGATAATCTTGTCATATTCATTGTGTGTGTGATGCGATTGTTTTTATTCTGTAGCTGCGCCGTGTTTGTTTTTGTTTAGCTAGTACAATATGCTAATATCACAGTGTTAATTGTTACACATGGATGCTAGCTTCCTGTTTTCTTGGCTAACGCTTGTTGGTGGCTATAAAATACACAATATGAAATCAAACAACTTCCTGTTTGAGGATGTTTATTCATATTAGTAGAGTAAAACCACCAGCTCTGCATGGGTTAGCTAGCAAATCGCTAATTAATAACAAGAAATGCTAATGTTTTCAGATAGGTAGCCTATAGCCTAGAAATGCTAAGAAGTTACAGGTCGAAAGTAATAATTAGGGTCAGTCAGTACACAAACTAACCTGCTGTGTTAACACAAACATAATTTACAGCTAATAGCATTTAGCATTGTGATTTAAAGGCAGCAAATTAGCAATTTTGGTCGCTATTGTTATAGTTTCTAGTAGTTTCTCCCCATCTAAGCATTTTGCCTTCCAGTTAATGTGTAGTTTTTGTTTTGTGCTACACAGTGATTATGAAGAATTGCATCACAGTTAATTATCTCCACCGGCTTCATTTGACTTGCGGTGTGTTGTTGTGTTTTCCACAAAATAAAGTGTCTTGTTCCTTTTGTAAAACAATATTAGCATGCTCCCGCTAGAAGATAATTAAAATTATTTCAGCAGGGAAATATTATACATCAACATATTCAAATGGTAAAACAGAAAATAATACAGAAATAAAAATGTTAACATGTCCAAAAAACATTGTGTTAGCATGCTAACAGTCTTAAAGATCACAACATTTCCATACTGTCTTCAGCTCTGCAGCATGTGTCGACACTGTGAGCAGTAAATACAGAATGTGGATGAATTAAGAGGAACCGAACACTTTAAACTGTGTGTGTGTGTGTGTGTGTGTGAGATCGTTTTCCAGATCGATGCTGTGGCTTCCCTAATTGGACAGTTTTTCTGTGCTGAAAGTGAATCTGCAGCTCTGAGCGAAGCCTCGGTTCAGCATTCAGATCAGCAGAGGAAACACGGAGGACGAGAGCAAAGTCAAACACAGAAAGGCACCGGCGCTACACCGACATCTGAGTCATCTGAGTGTGTGTGTGAGTGTGAGAACGAGAGTCTGAGTGTATGTGTGCGTGCTTGTGAGTATGTATATGAGAGAGTTTTCTGTGAACCATATAAGTGTTTAGTATAGTATAAAATACATCATTACTTTATAGAGTCCCCATATATATATATATATATATATATATATATATATATATATATATATATATATATATATATATATATATGTGTGTGTGTGTGTGTGTATATATACATATGTATGTATATACATATATATATATATATATATATATATATATATATATATATATATGTATATATACACACACACACACACACATATATATATATACATATATATATATACATATATATATATATATATATATATATATATATATATATATATATACATATATATATATATATATATATATATATATATATATATATATATATATATATATATACATATATATATACATACATAAATATATATACATATATTCATATTATATTTTATAAATATATATACATATAATTTATATATATATAGGTGACAGGTGTACCTAATAAGTGTCCGGTGCATGTACATGAGTCTCTCTCTCAGTGTGTGTGTGTGTGAGTGTGTGTTTGCTGTGGTTTTCTCCCCCTGTGTTAAACAGCTCCTCCTGCTGTCGCCTGTAATCGGCTGTGAGGATTTCCACGATGCAGGAAAAACAAAAACAGACCATAAAAGCTTCATCTCTATAACACAAGTGAATGGATTTCAGTACTCTGCGAGTCAAATACACAAACAAATAAAAAAAAAATATATAAAAAAAAAACAGATACAGGCAAAGCAAAATAATTACCTGCATCTGCAATAAATCATTTTCTATTTAACCAATGAAAAATCATGTCATTAATTAAGTATAAAGCATGTAAATCATTGAAAGCTCATAATGACATTAGTTGGCTAGATTTTAGATTGTTTATGTGTCTGGTTTGAATTAACATCTGTCGGAAATGTTTCTGGATGTATTATTGTTAATGATGATTATTAAATATTGTAAAGGCCTTTAGATGCAAATCTCATCATGAAAACAGTGTTAAAACACAGAGAGAGCATCTACAAATATTTAATGGGCAGATCTCAGATCAGTGTTGGTCTTTTAGCATTTTACATGATTATAATAGCATAAACAACTATTTGTGAAATAAAAAATTATTAGAAACATCAAAATGCATCAGAACCTCATTTAAAATAAACATGTAATATCAAATAGTTGTAATATGCATCATAATAAAATGTAATTATTGTTATTATTAATGCATTTTTGTTGATTAACTATTATTTTGACTTAATTTATAAATTTGTTATCGGATTGGATTAGGTCGAAATAAAAAGTTAATGAATTAATAAATTAAGAAATGTTAACTGATTAAAAACACTGATAATGAATCAACAACATTTCAATACTTCTTATACTAGTAAAAGTATTAGTTAATAATATAGAAACCATAAATTTAAAAAAATTAATAATTTAGTTGCTTAATTTATTTATTTATTTTTTGCTTTTATTTTAAATTGGGAGCTAAATTTACTATTACAATGACTTAAATAAATATTTAAATAAAAAATAATAAGTAAATAAATAAACAAGTAAATACATAAATAAATAAGTAAACAAATAAACAAATAATTAAATAAATAAAAAGTAAATAATTAAATGAATAAATAAAAAAATAAAAAATACATGAATAAGTAAATAAATGAATGAATCAATAAGTAAATTAATTAATAAATAAGTAACTTAATAAATAAATATGTAAATAAATAAAGTAAATAAATGAATAGGTAAATAAAGAAGTAAATAAAGAAATAAAGAAAAGTAATTAAATACATAAGTAAATAAATAAATAAACAAATACATAAATAAGTGAATGAATGCATAAATAGGTAAATTAATAAATCAATAAGTAATAAATAAATATGTAAATAAAAGTAAATAAATAAATGAAGTAAAGAAAAAATAAGTAAATAAGATAACAAATAATTAAACAAATGAATAAATAAGTAAATAAATACATAAATAAGTAAATGGATGAATGAATGAATGAATGAGTAAATAAATTAATAAGTAAATAAATAAATAGCTAAATAAATTGATTAATTTTACATAATATAATATAATATAAAATAATATAATATAAAATAATATAATATAATATAACAAAATTACAAGTTTATTTTTTCTGTTTGTCAAACATGATGTAATGCTAGTTTCTCAGTGACTTTCTGTTACAAGCAATAATAAACTGAACACTTTGAGCTGTTAATATGAGGAAGAGGAGATTTCCAGTGGATGAAGAGTCTCATAATGACTTTAGCCATTACTACAGACAAACACAGATTCTCCCTCATTATTGTGTGAGCGTCGTGTTTCCTAATGAGGGAGTGTGTGGTTTGACCTGCCGCTGAAACACTGACCTCCGGCAGGCCAGAACGAGACGAATCCAACAAAAAACACCAAACACTGAGCATTAATGATGCTCAGAAAGTAACCTGAAAAGATCACACAATATACATAATACATGATTTGAGCTGTCACACTAAAATATAGAGCATTTCCAAACTAAAATCTATAGGCAAAAATTATGGGATGTTTTATCAGAAACGTACATCATATGTCTCTGAAATTATAACATACAGTGAATAAAAGTTTTTCATCCTAAACATGTATAAAAAATAGACTGATGGGTGATTTCTGTGGATTGTTCTGTAAAGTCCTTCAATTGGTTCTCAGATTTCTGTTCATTATTAAAAAAGCTGTACTGTACAAATCCTGTCATTGTCCTTGTCCTCAGCCCAATTGAACCTACAGCTTTAATGGTTCTGTTATGCTAAAAACCAACCCAAGCTCATTCTGAAAACGTAGCCCCGCGGACGTTTCTGGAGACCGCGATTTACGTGGCCGGAGGTACGTATGGCCGCATTTCGTTTTTTCGAGCGAACGCTACAGGGCGGTGTGATGGCTCACCTCCGTGTGGAGGGCTTTCCTGCTGCAACCGGTTTGTCCGCTTAGCTCATAGTTTTACATCGGCGGAGCGGAGGCCCGAAGGAGGAGGAGCCGGGTTTGAGTCCGGGGAAGAGCGGTTCAAGAAATCAGGTAAGTTGAAAAACAAAATCCAAAAAATTAAAGCGAACGAGTTCTTGACGGGGCAAGAATGCGGCGAAATGTGAAAACTCTGTCAAAATCGGACGAGGGCTTCTGCTTTTTTTTTTTTTCTGGACGGCTTTTGTAAATCGTCGCTTGGGTTTAGGGAAGGAGGAGGAGCCGATTGGCCAGCCGCCCAGTCAATCGTTCAGTCAGTCGGTCAGACGGTCGCTGAACAGCAGCCTCTCGCAGATTCGCGAAAACAAAAACTGCACAAATATGTACCTCCCGGGCGTATTTCACGGTCTCCAGAGACGTCCACGGGGCTACGTTTCCACAATGAGCCTGGGTTGCTAAAAACTGTTATTTAGACAAAAATACTTCAGAAATAGCATGTTCACCTTGTTGCATGAAATTCTAAATAAATACTTCAAATTTATAACACAAATAGATTTACAATTGTCCCCATGTTTCTGTCATTCCTGTCGCATCTGCATTAACTTTAACATAAAATATGCGTGCAATACACCTTTAAGGCTATGACTCAAAGGAAGTGACATCATTTGACGTGATCAAGGATGCGTTTTATCATTGCACTGTATGATTTTATGCTTATTTTTGTATGATTTTTTGAGAGAGACAAGCTTAAAGGTCTGGCCCTGTCACATTTATTATAAGTAATAATGTACTTTTCTGGTAGAACGTCGCTAATTTTAAAATAACTTTAAATTATATTAAAAACAAAGCTAAATTGAATATTACATATTTGTAAAATGTATTTAGAAATATATATATATATATATATATATATATATATATATATATATATATATATGTATTGATTTTTTTTTTAAATGTACGCACTTGACATTAAAGACATGAAATACACAAATCTATTATAATTGTAAATATGTAATAAATGTATAAGAATAAGTACAAAATGTTATATACAAATATATACAAATATTAAAATACAATATTTTAAATATGTTTAAAAATTAACATAATACTATATGCCAAATGTATTATATATATATATATATATATATATATATATATATATATATATATATATATATAAACTAAAATTATTTGTTTAAAATAAAATGAAATTTTCAAAAATAAAAGCTATACATTGAAAAATATCAGAAATAGTAAGTAAAAAATAAGATAAAATCAGCCTAATATTAATAAATAGCCTATATAAAATAGAAATAAAACTTATATTAGTAGGCTATATATATAAAACGTAAATTAAATAATATTTTGAACTTCATTTATATATATATATATATATATATATATATATATATATATATATATATATATATATATATATATATATATATATATATATATATATACAGTTGAAGTCAGAATTATTGCCCCCCCTGTTTATTTTTTTCCCCAATTTCTGTTTAATGGAGAGCAGATTTTTTTTTCTGTACATTTATAAATACAATAGTTTTAATAACTCATCTCTAATAACGGATTAATTTTATCTTTGTCATGATGGCAGTAAATAATATTTGACTAGATATTTTTCCAGACACTTCTATACAGCTTAAAGTGACATTTAAAGGCTTAACTAGGTTAATTAGGTTAACTAGGCAGGTTAGGGTAATTAGGCAAGTTATTGTATAACGCTGGTTTGTTATGAAGACAGTCGAGAAAAAAATTAGCTTAAAGGGGCTAATAATTTTGACCTTAAAATGGTTAGTAAAATATGGACAATTTCTTTTATTCTAGTCGAAATAAAACAAGTAAGACTTTCTCTAAAAGAAAAAATGTTATTAGACATTGTGAAAAATTCCTTGCTCTGTGAAACATCAAAAGGGGGCTAATAATTCTGACTTCAACTGTATATTTGAAGTCAGAATTATTATTTTGGGTGCATGTTTGAACAGACATACACGTAATAATAATAATAATAATAATAATAATATCTAAACATGTCGATCTTGGTGGGTTTTCTTTTAAACACAACAAATTTTGTCTTAAATGAGCATAAAAAGTTAGGAAAGCAATGAAATGCTTTCATTATGGATCTGTGCATTTTTAAAGTGACACCTCTGTTATTTAATGTAATCAAATGAAAAATCTAAATGAGAGATTAATTCGGTGCTCTTAATCAATTATACAGTGAAGAAAAGGTTAATGAGATTTGATATCTTGATTCAGTTTCTTTATAAAAGCTATTAATTTCGTTAGGCTAAACTGTTTGCTAATCTCTTTGCTGATGCCTTAATTTCACATCCCAATGTTGACAAGTATGATATGATTGATTGTTTTATATTTATGTGGAACAAGAAAAATAACAGGCATAATAAAAACATTAGCTTTCTATAAGATTAAAGTTAAAAAGAAAAATTAGAGGGGGGAAATGGTTTAAAAATGTTGTCCATTACATTAATTTAGTCGTTTCAGGTTATTTTTCAGATGTCATATCATCTAAATTTCTCCTTACCACAGCAGAAACTGCAAATAATCGTAAATTAAAAGATATCAGGCTAGCAGTCAAGCCCTCAGCTGAACAACATGGCCGCCACTGCTGAAGCTGCACTAGTTTGACAAATACCTCTATATCCACAGATACATTACATTTATTGGAGCTGTGATGTATTTCCTCCCAGCATTGCACTCTTATTTATAAAAAAAATATCCGGCAGGGGAAAAGAGTAAAGGACCGAGAGAAGCGACTCACAGATGAGCGGCCGAACAGGACGACATTCATCTTCGCGCTCCGAGAAAAGCGCGCGAAATGGCAAGCCGTTTTTACATTAACTCTATAAAACACAATGTTTTTTTTTTCTTTATTATTTTTTGTGGTTGTTTGATTAGCTTTTTGCTTGTTTTAAGCTACAGTTCGCCCCAAAAAACAGCAAATTAGCATACATTTTGTTTTATTTTTAACACAATATAGGCCAATTCTTATTAATTACTTACTAATTAATGCTAGCTCTTTCATCTTTAGCTTAATCAATAGCACAGCCATATTAGCCAACTCTTGTCAGTATTTACTAATAAATACTTATTAATCACTAATTAATACTTTATAGCAAATTAGCATACGTTTTTAGGATAATAGTAAACTGATATTTATATACTTATTATTTATTTATACTTATTTATTACTTACTAATGCTTACTCTTGAGTTATTTATTAGTAATTACTTATTTAATTGCTCAGACAAATTAGTATACTTCTCTCAGTATTGATTAATAAATACTTTGTTGTTAAAAGAAACATATTGTACTTTACCTATTCATTTTTGACTATGTATTTGACTTATATTATTTTTTAAGATACTTGTTATCAGATAGTACGTCATTATGTTATAGTAGTATTTATTAAATGTAATTTAGGTTATATTTATTACATACAAGTATTCACACGGCTGTAATTCTTAATAATTATTACATACTACTTCTTATAGATTATCTGCAAGAAATTAATTATTAGTACTTATTTATTAAATACTACATTTTCAATAGTAAATAGTACATTTTCAATTATTACTAATCACAACCACTTGTTTTGTCATATTATAATTAGTCAGAATGATCACAGCAAAATTCAATGAAAAATCTTACTATTAAAATAATAATAATGCTACCGGTTAAATTAAAGATATCCCATACATGTGTATTAGTATGTTGTAAATAGCAAATCAACAAGTAATTATAAATCTAAAAAATAAATAAAAGTGTCCATTTAAGAGGTATGAGTGTCTACTAAATACTGTCTGGTTAAATAATATTAAAGGTTTATCATTTAGAAATTAGGAACTAATACTTAAGGGGGTAAATACACGTTAAATAAATTCTAGCTACATATTTGTGAACCTAAACTACTAGTTTTGAATAGTTGATATCTCAATGACATTATTATGTAGAATTGTTACTAGCAAGGATAAAAATAAAATGAATAATATCTAATAAATGAATACTTATATTTAATTAATAAGTATTAGTATCTTATCAAATATTAGTATTTTCTGAAGATACTAGTGGGCTAACTAATGAATAATTCATAATGTTTTTAACTGCAATAGTGCAAAGAATAAGCACAAGCGAGTTAATATATACTGCTATTTATATGTAATCATGCAAATAATAAGCATAAGCGAATTAATATATATTATGTTTTTAAATGTTAAAGAACACTTGCAAATTAATATATACAAGTATTCTTAATGTAATGATGATAATAATAAGCACTAGCAAATGAATATAAACTAGAATTTTAAATGTAATAATGCAAATAATTAGCACCAGTGAATGGCATATATACTTTTTCCGTTATTATTAATAATGCAAATAATTAGCGCCAGCAAATTAATACCTGTACTTTAATATAATAATGCAAATAATAAGTATCTTGCAGTGATTTAATAGTCTATATACTAGTATTTTATTGTAATAATGCAAATAATAAGTACCATGCAGTGAATCAAGTCTATATACTAGTATTTTAATGTAATAATGCAAATAAGTACCATGCTGTAAATTAATAGTCTAGTATTTTAATGTAATAATGCAAATATTAAGTATAATGCAGTGAATAATAGTCTATATACTGGTATTTTATTGTAATAATGCAAATAATAAGTATCATGCAGTGAATTAATAGTGTATATACTAGTATTTTTATGTAATATTGCAAATAATAAGTTTTATGCAGTGAATTAATAGTCTATATACTACTATTTTAATGTAATATTGTAAATAGTAAGCACCGGCAAATTAATACTAGTATTTTTTTAATGTAACAGTGCAAACAATAAGCACTATAGCGAGTATATATATATATATATATATATATATATATATATATATATATATATAACACTAGTATTTAGCAGAAATATACAAAGTACTTGGAGCACAATTGACACTAGTACTGCTTTAAAATAAACGTTAAAACTGCTTGCCATAGAAAGCATGCGGAGGTCGCAGATTCACCCGATTGATGCGTTACTCTCCCGCCAAAAGAGTCACGTCGTAATGGCGCGAACAAGAAATCGTTTCTGAAAGGCGCTAAATCATAAGGAATGGCGGGAACACAAGGCTCGTTTTAAAGGCATAGTTCAGCTCGAGACCAATGCGGTGTCATCATTTACTCACCCCCGTGGCTTGCAGGGCGTAATTGAGTGAGTCTTTCTTCATCCAGCAACAGCAGAGCGGCTCTCCCTGTGTATCGCGTTTAAAACTCATAAAACTCGCACGAGTTTCTGTCGTTTCACAGACGAACGAGGGCTTATGAAGTCATGTGTACAGCAGAGACAGAGAAAACCCATTTGTCTGCCAATTCATAATGCATGTAGTGAAATATAACAGATTCTATCTCTTCATTATTTCCTTCTGCTTACAAAAGGCTTTTGACGGCGGTCCATGACCTCTTTCACAGGTTATAAACATGCATGCATTACAGTTACACACATATTGATGGTTTTAGGTCATTGGTTAACTAGTTTGCAAACAATTTATTAATTTTATTTTTTATTTAATTTTTAAATTTAATTTATTAATAAAACTGTAATATTTGTAATATTTAAAACTTTCTGTTTTTTCACGGTTTATTTTTAAACCAATAGAAATGTAGTTCATTCATTCATTTTCTTGTCGGCTTAGTTCCTTTATTTATCCGGGGTCGCCACAGCGGAATGAACCGCCAACTTATCCAGTAAGTATTTACGCAGTGGATGCCCTTCCAGCCGCAATAGAAATGTAGTTTTACAACTTCATTAATTAAATTATTATTAATAATTTTATTAATAATTCAATTATTCTGTTCATCAAGGTGGCATTTATTAATTGTAAAAATGTTAAGTTGTTAAATACTTATTTACTGAATATTTATTTATTACTTACTGCAGGGCTTAATTTGGCACTTTATTTTAGCCCCTCCTCAACCGCCCTCCTCCCCCGTCCGCTGTTCACTTTCACTCAACCCTCTTCAATTTTGTCCATGTCAACGCCCCACTCTTCACTTTCATCGTTCATCCCGAATACGTTACCCCAATCTGTTCCACGACCTCGCAATTCACAAATGAAGCACTGACATACTGTGTGTAGTTTCAAATGAAATTATCACTTTAGTTATAATTGCTTTTATTACTATTACATTAACAATAATAATAATATTAATAATAACAATAATAATTAATATTATAGTGATTTCTGAAGGATCACGTGACTCTGAAGACTGGAGTAATGAAGCTGAAAATTCATCATTATTAAAATCACTGGAAGAAATGGTTAAATTTAATGATAAACAGCTTTTAAATAGTTATTTTTTAACATTTCACAATTTTACAATGTGTTCTGTTTTTTTATGTAATTAATGCAGCCTTGGTGAGCAGGAGAAGCTTATTTTAAAACATTTAAAAATCAGGCTGACCCCAAACGTTTGACTGGTAGTGCATGGATGTTTATGCACAAGTGTTACCGCATATCTAGTCTAAGTGCGTACTCACACTATGCTATCTGAACCGTGCCCAGGCCAGTTTCCCGGATTGTTTGAGAAGTGTGAGTGCGCTGAATCGGGCTCAGGGACGGTTCATTTGGGCGGCCCTGGCCCGGTTAGAAGGTGTGCCAGAGCATGGTTCACTTGGGCTTTGGCGCAGTACACTTGTAGTGTGAGTACAATGCGCGCCAGAGTCCAAAACTGAAGACGAGGCGTGACTTTTAAGGGACTGTTTGATATGGTTTTATTAATCATTCTTACTGTTCAATGAACACAAACTGCCGTAGATTATTTAAGACGCAACACCCTTACTGCACAACAGCTGCACCTTCAGCAAACCTCCTAATACCTGCAGCAAGAGGACTTCATGGTTGTTTATGAGCGTCAAAAGTGGCTGATCTGTTCTGCGAAATATTTGACTGCGTGCCAAACTACTAAAACAATATAACTAAAGAAATCTCCACTGTGCTGAGCGAGAGTGCTGACTGAACAGCACATCATCAATGACGTAAGCGTGTCCAGACCCAAATGTAATGTAAATGTGTGCTGTCTGGGGAGACGGGATGGAGGACAAGTGTGCTTCGGCTGGTTCAGGGCAACTGTACATAGAGTGAGTACGCCCTAAAGAAATGCACACAGTGTTGTCTTACAGTTCGTACCTTCACACCTAGATTTGAGACTTTCATCAACTTGTTCAATTAAGAGATTTGATGTAGTCTTCTCGTTAAAACTCTTCAACTGCTGACAGCAAATCAACGACTACGAAACCTCTTAGGTCTAGATGTGTCACGAAACACTTCACACCCAATCAAATTACAACTGTGTGAAAACACAAGCTCCGCTAGTAGATAGATCTGTCTAATTTTACATTGTGATCATCGTGGGTGTTTTAGAATGCCTGATTCATGTTCACTTTGTGCAAACGAAATAAAAAAGTCAATTTATTTTTTGCGCACCCTTTGAGCCAAAGGAATAAATGAATTCATAGCAACTGCACAGCAACACGTTAGTAACTGTGCAGACCACCATAGCAACCACTAATAAAAACCCTACTGACTGCACAGCAACAACCCAGAAGATATTCAGAGCTAGCAACAATTCAAAACCATAGACCTCACACTGCAACACACTAGCAACCAGACAGTACACACAAGACAACACCCGAACAACCACCTAGAATACCTAACATCCACATAGTAACACCCTAACAACCATGCAGAACACCTGAAAAATCACAAAGCAATACTCAATCAACCATGCAGAACACCCAATAAATCACATAGTAACATCTTAGCAACCACATTAAACACACAAGGCATCACATAGCAACATCCTAGCAACCACAGGGAACATAGAAGACCACGTAGCAACACCCTAGAAACCACACAGAACACATAAGACCTCACCTGAGCAACCAAAAGGAATACAAGTCAACACATAGCAACACCCCAGCAACCACAGAGAAAACACAAAAGATCGCATAGCAACATCCTAGCAACCACAGAGAAAACACAAGAGATCACATAGTAACATCCTAGCAACCACACATAAAGCACAAGGCATCATACAGTAACACCCGAGCAACCAAACGGAATACACAAGACAACACATAGCAACACCCTAGCAACCACAGAGAAAACACAAGAGATCACATAGCACCATCCTAGCAACCACACAGAACACACAATACATTACATAACAACATGCTAGCAACCACACAGAACACACAAGAAATGACATAGCAACACTTAAGCAATCACACAGAACACACAAGACATCACATAGCAACACCCTAGCTACCACAGAGAAAACACAAAAAATCACATAGCAACATCCTAGCAACCACACAGAAAACTCAAGGCTTCATACAGCAACACCCGAGCGACCAAATGGAATACATAAGACAACACATAGCAACCACTGAGAAAAAACAAGAGATCACGTAGCACCAACCTAGCAACCACACAGAACACACAAGTCATCATATAGCAATTAGCTAGCAACCACACAGAAGACACAAGACATCACATAGCAACACCTTAGCAACCACACAGAACACACAAGACAACACATAGCAACACCCTAGCAACCACACAGAAAACACAAGAGATTACATAGCAACACCCTAGCAACCAAACGAAACACACAAGGCATTACATAGCAACACCCTAACAATCACGCGGAGCACACATCATCTAGCAACATCCTAGCAACCACATGGAATACACAAAACATCACATAGCAACTACATGGAACACACAAGAGCAACATAGCAATACCCTAGCAACTAAACGGAACACATATCACATAGCAACACACAAGGCATCCCATAGCAACATCCTAACAACCACACAAAACATCATATAGCAACACCCTAGCAAACAAACACCAGACAACATAAAAGCTGCTGTCGTGTGTCATCAATCACTACTGCTGTGCTGAAGTCTAGTGTGAGCAGGAAATAAATTTTACCAAAGAATGACCAGCGCAGAATCAGGATGTGAATCTGGTGTGTAAGTGTTCTCCAGAGGTCAGAGATGCCAGTGTGTTGCTCCTGGAGAAACTGAAGATGTGATTTGGGCTTGTAAATCTTCACTGAGCAGGATGTGTGTGTGTGTGTGTGTGTGTGTGTGTGTGTGTGTGTGTGTGTGTGTGTGTGTGTGTGTGTGTGTGTGTGTGTGTGAGTGTGTGTGTGTTTACCGGCCTGACCGTTCATCTTCTAGGCCTCTCGTTGAGCTAATAGCCGCTGGAATCACAGTCGGGTCTCCGAGAGCGAGGAGTCCACCTGCTGGGAGGAAGACGAGCTGGAGACTGGAGGACCTTCACTGCTGGAAAGCAAAGGTTGAAGGAGGAGAGCCCAAACACAACCTGTTAATATTCCTGCTCAAGCACAGATGTATTGAGAGAAATCCTATGCAGGTGAATCTTTTCATCCGGCTCTAATATCTCTTAAGAGTGAAATTATGAAACTTCATGTTAAACGGATTATTAAGGAAGCTTCTGAACCCACTTAAAAAAAATACAATTGTAAGTTATTGTAAAATATAAATGTTTTTGAACCAAATCACGCTATGAGAAAGGGCCAACAAGAGACTTAACTATTAACTAGTATTTGTTTTCATTTTATAAATGTCTCAATTAAAACATCTACAACCTTGTCAAACTGATCTGAGACCTGGGGTCTGTTCTTTGTACATGGATTACTCAGTTAGCTGGATTTTGATATTGATGATTTGATACAACCCAGGATCGTTTCGTTCTTCAAAACTTATCTAAACTTGTTGTCATAGCAACAGTTCTGGTAGCTCAGACCTGCTCATGAGCTGGTTAATTTCATATAAACATACGTCACTAACACGTCACCACTTAACAAGCAGATTAGTGGCATTAATAAAGTAAACACTGCGATCAGTAAACACCGTCATGTAGGACTTTTCGCCATTTTTTCCGACAAGATTCACAAACGCGGCTGTCAGTAAAGGACCGCACGCACGTACACACACACACACACACACACACACACACACACACACACACACACACACACACACAAATTCCATTGGGCGTGTGTTATGAAATTTCATAACACTCTCACCAGTCCTTACTCTTCATTTGTGTGTAGTACCCCAGTTTGTCATGGGGGCATGAATGAAATGTTCATGAGTGAACGTGAAACTGCCAAACTATATATATTTTAATTGCCTGAAAAGAGTCTCGTGTTAAGGCAGCAAGTTAACACCGATAACGGCCCACCATTAATTTATATATATATATATATATATATATATATATATATATATATATATATATATATATATATATAGAGAGAGAGAGAGAGAGAGAGAGAGAGAGAGAGAGAGAAAATGAGGTTTCGCACTAATTTAGTTTTGTAAGTTTCAAGGTTGAATGTGAGCAGTCTGTTGGCCAATTTTCATTGCTCTTCATTCCATTAGTATCAAATCAAATCACTTTTATTGTCACATCATCAGCAGCATGTGTGCTATGATGAGTGAAAAGCTTAGATGCTGGCTCCAGACAGTACAAAATACAGACAGTGCAAATACAATGACAGTGCAAAATACAGACAGTGCAAATAAAATAATAGTGCAAAATACAGACATTGCAAAAAAAATAATAGTGCAAATACAGACAGTGCGAATACAATAATAGTGCAAAATACACAATAATAGTGCAAAATACAGACAGTGCGAATACAAGAATAGTGCAAAATACAGACAGTGCGAATACAATAATAGTGCAAAATACAGACAGTGCGAATACAATAATAGTGCAAAATACAGACAGTGCGAATACAATAATAGTGCAAAATACAGACAGTGCGAATACAATAATAGTGCAAAATACACAATAATAGTGCAAAATACAGACAGTGCGAATACAAAAATAGTGCAAAATACAGACAGTGCAAATACAATAATAGTGCAAAATACAGACAGTGCGAATACAATAATAGTGCAAAATACAGACAGTGCGAATACAATAATAGTGCAAAATACACAATAATAGTGCAAAATACAGACAGTGCGAATACAAAAATAGTGCAAAATACAGACAGTGCAAATACAATAATAGTGCAAAATACAGACAGTGCGAATACAATAATAGTGCAAAATACAGACAGTGCGAATACAATAATAGTGCAAAATACACAATAATAGTGCAAAATACACAATAATAGTGCAAAATACAGACAGTGCAAATACACTAACAGTGCAAAATACAGACAGTGCAAATACAATAATAGTGCAAAATACAGACAGTGCAAATACACTAATAGTGCAAAATACAGACAGTGCGAATACAAGAATAGTGCAAAATACAGACAGTGCAAATACACTAATAGTGCAAAATACAGACAGTGCAAATACAATGACAGTGCGAATACAAGAACAGTGCAAAATACAGACAGTGCGAATACAAGAATAGTGCAAAATACAGACAGTGTGAATACAATGACAGTGCGAATACAAGAACAGTGCAAAATACAGACAGTGCGAATACAAGAATAGTGCAAAATACAGACAGTGTGAATACAATGACAGTGCGAATACAAGAACAGTGCAAAATACAGACAGTGCGAATACAAGAACAGAGCAAAATACAGACAGTGCAAATACAATAATAGTGCAAAATACAGACAGTGCGAATACAATAATAGTGCAAAATACACAATAATAGTGCAAAATACAGACAGTGCGAATACAAAAATAGTGCAAAATACAGACAGTGCAAATACAATAATAGTGCAAAATACAGACAGTGCGAATACAATAATAGTGCAAAATACAGACAGTGCGAATACAATAATAGTGCAAAATACACAATAATAGTGCAAAATACAGACAGTGCGAATACAAAAATAGTGCAAAATACAGACAGTGCAAATACAATAATAGTGCAAAATACAGACAGTGCGAATACAATAATAGTGCAAAATACAGACAGTGCGAATACAATAATAGTGCAAAATACACAATAATAGTGCAAAATACAGACAGTGCGAATACAAAAATAGTGCAAAATACAGACAGTGCAAATACAATAATAGTGCAAAATACAGACAGTGCGAATACAATATCAGTGCAAAATACAGACAGTGCGAATACAAAAATAGTGCAAAATACAGACAGTGCAAATACAATAATAGTGCAAAATACAGACAGTGCGAATACAATAATAGTGCAAAATACAGACAGTGTGAATACAATAATATTGCAAAATACACAATAGTGCAAAATACAGACAGTGCAAATACACTAACAGTGCAAAATACAGACAGTGCGAATACAATAATAGTGCAAAATACAGACAGTGCAAATACAATAATAGTGCAAAATACAGACAGTGCAAATACACTAATAGTGCAAAATACAGACAGTGCGAATACAAGAATAGTGCAAAATACAGACAGTGCAAATACACTAATAGTGCAAAATACAGACAGTGCAAATACAATGACAGTGCGAATACAAGAACAGTGCAAAATACAGACAGTGCGAATACAAGAATAGTGCAAAATACAGACAGTGTGAATACAATGACAGTGCGAATACAAGAACAGTGCAAAATACAGACAGTGCGAATACAAGAATAGTGCAAAATACAGACAGTGCGAATACAATAATAGTGCAAAATACAGACAGTGCAAATACAATGACAGTGCGAATACAAGAACAGTGCAAAATACAGACAGTGCGAATACAAGAATAGTGCAAAATACAGACAGTGCAAATACAATGACAGTGCGAATACAAGAACAGTGCAAAATACAGACAGTGCGAATACAAGAATAGTGCAAAATACAGACAGTGCGAATACACTAATAGTGCAAAATACAGACAGTGCAAATACAATGACAGTGCGAATACAATAATAGTGCAAAATACAGACAGTGCGAATACAAGAATAGTGCAAAATACAGACAGTGCAAATACACTAATAGTGCAAAATACAGACAGTGCAAATACAATGACAGTGCGAATACAAGAACAGTGCAAAATACAGACAGTGCGAATACAAGAATAGTGCAAAATACAGACAGTGTGAATACAATGACAGTGCGAATACAAGAACAGTGCAAAATACAGACAGTGCGAATACAAGAATAGTGCAAAATACAGACAGTGCGAATACAAGAATAGTGCAAAATACAGACAGTGCAAATACAATGACAGTGCGAATACAAGAACAGTGCAAAATACAGACAGTGCGAATACAAGAATAGTGCAAAATACAGACAGTGCGAATACAAGAATAGTGCAAAATACAGACAGTACAAATACACTTATAGTGCAAAATACAGACAGTGCAAATACAATGACAGTGCGAATACAATAATAGTGCAAAATACAGACAGTGCGAATACAAGAATAGTGCAAAATACAGACAGTGCGAATACAAGAATAGTGCAAAATACAGACAGTGCAAATACACTAATAGTGCAAAATACAGACAGTGCAAATACAATGACAGTGCGAATACAAGAACAGTGCAAAATACAGAGTGCGAATACAAGAATAGTGCAAAATACAGACAGTGCAAATACAATGACAGTGCGAATACAAGAACAGTGCAAAATACAGACAGTGCGAATACAAGAATAGTGCAAAATACAGACAGTGCAAATACACTAATAGTGCAAAATACAGACAGTGCAAATTATTTTCAAATCATTTATCGAAACAAAGATTATCCCACTGGATTGTGGAGGCCATTTCACCTGAAGAGGTGAGCCGTGTCCCCCGGAAGTGCATGCGCACTCCACTCGGAGCGTTGCATCTTCTTGGGCGCGTGCACGCGGCATCTCTCTAACAGACATCTGTATAGCTGCGGGCTGGGCGACACCCAACTCATTTGCTAGGTTTTACAATCTGCAAGTGGTGCCAGTATCCTCAAGGGTATTAGGTAACCCTTTGGTGATTGAGGAAACAACTCGGTAAGGTGTTGTAAAAGGCTTGCGGTGCCATTTTTCCCTAACACAGAGATATGTGTACCTTCTTATCTGTCAGTAAGTTCCCCGTCAGGTGGGCCCTGCAGATTTCTCCATGGCCCCCCGCACTGACTTAGCTGAGGAGTCAATTGCTGGCCCCCTACGTTGTAGATCTGCCCGTTGGTCAGCCCGCGTTTTGGGTATAGGCGTCTGCTATGCGTGATCCCCACTAGGTGATCCCATATGCCTTCTGCCATGGTTCAGTCCCCCCTCTTGGGTGGACCCGTGTCTTCCCTCTCCGCTAACCATCTTCTTATGCGCACTCCCCCTTCTTAGGGCTAGTCCATATGTAATTGCCATCTTATCTCCCCTATTGGGTGCGGATGGTCTCGGCAGCGTCCTCCCTACCGGGATTGTACGCTTCCCAACGTACTGTCGTATTTCCTAGAATTATCTAGACGCCAGCAACTCCCAAAAAAAAAAAAACCTATTCCGTAAAACTTCCTTTGAAGTGGGATAAGTTAGGGCCAGGGACACATTGGAGGACTGCGCCTACCATGATGTGGGTGCGTCACGCTTGCTTGACTATCCTCTCATTGGAGGCGTTGGTAAGGTGCAGTCATTATGGCGTTTTCCATAGTTCTCCTAATTCGTGAATTTTCCTTAAATCAAATCCACTAATAGCACTGGAGTTCCCCACCCGAAGGGGAACGCTCAGGTTACGGAAGTAACCCTCGGGGAACGGAAATGCTATTTACCATCGCCATAATGACTGTCCCTTAGCTGTTAGCAAGTCTCTTCAGCTTAAAAAGGATGGCGTCTGCTTGCTCCATGTGTGCTTATATGCTGGGTTATTTGGCAATGAAGCACACCTGCGCAAGCTTACGCTTATATTGACAACTTTATATTCCTGCAGTGCAGGCAACAACATATAAATTATGTACAGTCTGTGTACTCTTTAATCTTTAGCTCAAGCTTTTACTAATGCGCAGAAGGCAAGCCATTGTCAAATCTGGTTGTTGTTTGCTGTAATGGAAAGAGATGATGACTGTCCATCTTGTGTTGCTTCATGCTGCGGGTGAGATGCTCATTGTAGACCCTCAGCCATGCGATAGACGGTGTCTCCCTTACAGTTGCTCTTACTCTGGACACATTACACTCGATGTTGTAGGATGCAAGTTGTGAAACTAAATCAGATTTAATGCAAGTAGATGTATAAAACAGAAAGAAATGTATTAGGTTTTGCATAAAAACACTTGTGCTTAACAGAATTGTTTCAATTTGTTATTTGCCTATTACATGACACTAGAATGTTTGGTCTGTGTGTACATACACACACACACACACACACACACACACTATATATATATTAACTATATTGAAGTTCATGACAGTTAATACTACAGTATGTTGCTGCATTCATTAACGGAACATTGTAAAAACTACAATATTCATTCATTTTCTTTTCGGCTTAGTCCGTTAGTAATACAATATATATAGTATAAAACAAGTTAATACAGCATGGTTAAAACGTAATATTATTTAATATAACATAAAATTACAACTTGTTACTTCTTTCATCTGTGTCAAATTCTAGTTCATCATTTTTAATCGTACCTTAAGAGCCATAAAAGCAGCAAAGAAGGAGTGTCCTTTTAGTCACTCCACCTCTTCACGGAGACTGTCAGCCTGATCTGGTGTATTAATCATTTACCGTGGGTTGTGGAACTGAACAATAATGATGTTCCAAATGCTGGGCATCCACTGGCACAGGATCCTCATCAATTTAAGTGTAAGTCTCCCTTCTTTGCCATGCTTGGAATGCGTTTTGGTTTCGTTGCTAGAAGATTTCACTGTAGAGCGCGCTATGCGGAACAGAGAGACTGGCCTATATTCTACCGGAAACACGTCAGCAGAGTTCATGCATAGAGTCTATTGCTGTTTGATTCAATGCAAAATTTGCACAATTGTGCTATTAGCAATAATTGCTAATGCCAGAACGAATGTTCGCTGTAAAACTTTAACAAAAATAAAAACATTTAAAAGTCGTTTGATTCTTTGTGCTTAAAATTGTAAAATTTCAGTGGTATTATTTTTATTTTATATTTATTTTTAAACATAACTCTTATCATTGCACAAAGGCATTTTTACATTAATATGATGTTAAAATTAATAGTCATTTTACAAAACATATCCTCTATAAAATTAGTAATGTGAACTAATGATTTTTAGTAAAGACTACTATTCCAAAGTTGATTTGTCTTCTACACCCACTAAAGATTTTCTTTTAATACAGCTTAACCTATTTAGTTGAATATATGTAAAAACTAAAGTTGTACTCCAGTAAAGTCTAATTCGGGTTTACAGTAGCAATGCCTAAGCAACTGCCTAGCAATCAGCCACTTAAAAACCACTCAGAACCGTTTAGGAAAGGTTATAGAATTTTCCTGTTCCTCTGTAGCTTGTTGCTGTCCTTGTTTATAATGTGGCCGCTGGGCTGCTTGGCCCCTGATAATTGCTGCTTGCAGCTATATTTCTAATTGATGTTGTATTGGCCAATAACATTATTGTAGTCTGAAACCAGAAAATTTCTTTGTTCAACCCCTGTATATACATAAATACACAGCCACACACACACACATATGCACAAGTCTAGAATTTTTTTACTCTTTGTTTAGGTAACAAACTGTTTTATCGCTATAAAAGTGTCTTTTAACGCTTACAATGTCTATATGAAGGCTTGATTTATCGATTTCAGACCACCAACAGAATTTTTTTTCTGCATAGCATGCTGCTGAAAGTTTTACTGTTTTTGCATTTTCACACATACTTTACAATACATCATATACAAATGTAGATGATGTCGCATCTGCAACATTAACATTATTCTGCATAAAATTTTTCTGCCTTATATTGTTTTCTTGTGTGAAACTGTATTATTAAATGAGAAAAACTGCAAATGTTTCTTAATTAATTTGTTTATTTTTAAGATGAGCACTCAAAAAGCTTACAACTTGACAGGACATTTTCTTAAAAAAAAATTTAAATTAATGTATCAACAAACACAAAACAGTATGACATGTACTGGGTTCATTATGCGTGTTATTGAAGTTTGGTATCAAGCACTGAATTTGAACAATGTTTATCTGGTTTGCATTTCAAAATGCTTAATGTCTCTCGGCTATGTTTACACACCCATTGTCTGACATATATAATAAATAAAGTGTGTGCATTAATGTGTTTCATGTCTTGAAATAAAACTTGTTTGGCATTACATGTCTGCTAAAAAATCATCTGTTAGATTCCCAGCTGGACTCAATCCATGTGAAATTGCAAAAGACCGAAGGAAACTCCTCATTCATTTTTGACGATGTACTCATACATCTCCTCATTTTGATTGACTGGCTGATAAGGCTTTAATTTCTGCAAAGTAATGACAAAGATAAAAAGATGTTTCAAATTACACTATTTAAACAACTATTAAAATAGAATTTGATCATTTTAATGTTAATCCAATATATTAACAAGCTTCATGAAACATTGATCACCTTATTAATGCGATTAATACTTTATTTAGTTTAAAAACATTTCAGAATTATATTTATGTTGTACTGAAATTAAAATAGGATTCATAAATGTGAACTGTTTATAAATATCAGGAAGAAGATAAATAAAGGTAAACATACCTTTGGATAGACTAAATAACAGATACAAAGACAAATAACCAGTGCAGCAAGGAGAATTGCCAACACACGCTCAGGTGTTATGAACACTTCTGAAGAACCTAAAGGGAAAAAAACACAATAAACAAACAATAATAAGGAAACGGCAATACAGGACTAAAGCAAGTAAGCTATTAAACAAATGTAGATTTAACTTGAGACATTAACAAACTTAATTCAATATAAAATGAAATAATTCATATGTTAGGTCCAGGGTAGACATTATTAATTAAAAATATATACATGCATAAATGTATATATATATATATATATATATATAAATATATATATATATATATTTTTTTTTTTTTTTTTTTTTTTTTTTTTTTGGAAGACAAGAAAAATAAATCCTTTAGATGTATTGCTTAATGGCATCTTTTGTCCAATGGGTTTGGCCAGTCTAAAGTGAGAAGTTAAAGCAATGTTAAAGTAAATGCATCTTAAGTTAAAATGCACCTAAAATGAATAACAATGCCCCACAAATCAATCCAATTTTTCCTCATAGATTTTTCTATGTAAATTGAAAAGCTCCCCATACCCACATACTGTACAATGTTGAAGCAGCAACAAATTGGTTTAACTGTGTACTTGGAAATGTGTATCTCAGGCCTTGTGTAATCCAGCACCCTGCAGATAATTGTGTTTGTTTCAAGCATGTCAGCAAACAGAGGAAAAGAAGAAATGTGACTCTCTCAAAGGGTGCTTTCACACCTGCCTTAGGGTGCTTTCACATCTGTAGTTCGCTTCATTTGGTCCGGACCAAGCGCAATAAATAATACATTGTTGCATTTTCTGCCGTCTTTGGGTCGTTTTCACACCACACTGCTGGCTTTGGTCCGAACCAGTTGAAATGAACCAAAATGCAGTCATCTGACAAAATCCACATCTCTCATTGGCCAGATGTTGTCGAATATATTTCCTAAACTGCTTATTGATTGGTCAGAATTCACGTGCGGGAAAATGCCAGTGAACTCCCACAGGTAAACAAAACCTTTTACTCTGGAGGGTTGACTGCACTGGCTGATTGTATCCCTGCTTTAGACAAACTATACATTACAAAAATGATTGAAAATAATTTAGCTAAACTGTGACATGGTCATCTTGCGGAAATATTACTAACGATCCATCAGGTAATGTTTTCCCATCTCTCTCTCTCTCTGTTGGTAAAGCGGTTTCAACAAATATTTTCCTCCATATCCCATGATGCACAGCGCATCGGCCTACGGCAGCTGAATTAGTCCAAAAGCCGCAGTACTTTTTGCGGTTGGACCTGTTTTAGTACGAATCATATTCTCTCCACAAACGAACCGCTCCAGGGTTCGTTTGAAAGCGTACCGAGACCACCTCTTCAAGCAGGTCTCGCTACGCTTGTTTGGTCCGCTTTTGGTGCGCACTCGAGTACGATTGCTGCATTCTCACCTGCCCAAACGAACCATACCAAAAGGGGAAACGAACTCTAGTGCGATTCAATCTAACTAAATAAGGCAGGTGTGAAAGCACCCTTAGTCTATATAAAAAAAAAAAACTCCCAACACCTACCTAACTTTTAAATCTTACCACATTAGTTTAAATGCAAAATCTTAGTAACAGAAAACCTTTTGAAATTACTTAAGAATCTAACACTAAATATTGAGATTCTAAGATTTCAAATGGTGCCATAAATAGGGGTATTGGCCAACCCCTGGCCTCTACATATTTGAATAAATGATAGGTGGCTAGAGATATTTTTTTAATCTAATCTCACTGTAATCTTGGAATTAATCTAGATTAAAATGGCTCATTTGAATCCAACCGAAGGTATTCAGAATACGTGTGCTACCCAAATAATGACTAAAAGTAACTATTTAGGAACGGTTTTCTCAAGCCAGGTGGAGCATTGGACCAGGGGCTAATCTTAGTCACAAACTGCTTGAGAAACTGTTCTATGATAATTGGTGATGAAAATAAATGATGTTGTTTATTCAGTTTAGCATGAATTTTGAAATGTAGGCCTACATAAACTCCAAACAGCCATTTTTGATGACCTTTATCCGATTAAAATCAAAACTGAACTAAACAAAAATGGAGTAGAGACATGTAGAGTATGCAGATATTAGTGACATTATTAAAGTAAACACTGCAATCAAATTATTACCGTCATGTAGGACTTTTCGCCATATTTTCCCACAAAATCCACACACGCGGCTATCAGTAAAGGACCGCACGCACGCACACACACACACACACACACACACACACACAGATTGCATTGGACGTGTGTTAGTAAATTTCATTACACTCTCACCAGTCCTTACTCCTCATTTGTGTGTAGTACCCCAGTTTGTCACAGGGGAATGAATGAAATGTTCATGAGTGAACGTGAAACTGCCAAACTGCAGTTAAAGTCATCCAAAACTACAGGAAACTCTTACATGAAAGCACTTCACGTAAACACCTTAATTATATTATTGTCTATTAAGGCAAATAACTAGACTACAGATGTCCATGTAAGCGTAGTCAGTCGTGCCTTCGAAGTAAGTGAAAGATCCAGAAGGGCATCCTGCCGATTGATTCAGAAGAGCATTTTTTTGACGGCTCACCAGTTTCATTCAGCGTCATTTATTTTAAAAAGCACCTGCTCCATTTTATTTGTATATGTTTTATTGGAACACATAAACTACAGGTGCCTGATAGTTAGATGTGGAGCTAACATTAATCAAATTCACTCTAGTGAACTGCATCCATGTTAGCACGTCACGTTAGGTAATTTCACAGTAGGAATACACACAGATTCGAAGACCTGTTCTCTCTTTACCTACAGTGCAATTCAGCCAAGTATACATCCACGCTAAAATATCAAGGTGAAAGTCATCATAGCTTGCGTAGAATAGACCCAGCTCCCAACCCAACATTGAGAATAGATTAACAGCTGTACTTTTTTTAATCGCCTGATAAGAGTCTCGCATTAACGCAGCACGTTACCACAAATAACCGCCCACCACTAAAATAAATACACTGATGATGTCACTTTGAACCCTGTATAGGGTCCACAGAGTTTAAAAGGCACCAATTTTGGAATTCATTTAACACGTACTGTCTCTATACCGTTGTTTTTTTTTTTACTTTTTTTTTACTTTTGGCAAATGTGACAGCCCACCAAACTTGTAAATATGCTGCTGTATAGAGATCACCTTGGCTGTACTGTACAAAATTAAAAGTTACTGTACAAAATAAGCCTATATATATATATAGATGTGAGCAATATCACATAAGTAGCAGTGCGATGTGGCTGTATACTGTATATTGGAACTGGTGGGAGGCATGTATTGGCAAAAGGCCGCAGGCCAAGTTCCTTAAGCCTGGTTTATACTTCTGCGCCAAGTGACCGGCGTAACCCACGGCGCATGCAATTCGCATAGCTGTGCATTTATACTTCTGCGCGCTGTTTCTGTTGCTCTGCAATAACACTTCCAAAACGCTAGCTGGCAGTGAGGTGTTTATGTACCTCTGTGTAACGTACAGTCCGTAGATAAAATTACGTATTGGTTTTATAAAGGGGTCTAAGTCTTCTCTGCATGGGTTTATGACTCTTGGTGCCACAAAGTCTGTGCCTGTGTGACATCTCACTTATCTAGAGGTAAGCTAGAGATGGTTGCCCAAACTTCAAAAGACATTCCTGCCCCCCTTCCTCCAGAGACACACAGGGACACACACACACACAAGGGTCCCGACACTGAAATGGACTCAGAAATCCTGAATCAGCCCAAAAGTAAATGTTATGTGTTTGTAAACTTTGTGTTTTATTTCTAACTTTTCTAACTAGTAAATCTCTCTCTCGTGCCCTTTTTAAAATTGGTATACCAGCTAAGAATGTGTGAATCATGTTGATGTATTTCTTAAAACTGTCTCGTTTAATACCATTAGGTTTCTCCTGCCATTGCATAGCGCATGATATGGCTTAAATTATTTAATGCTCTGAGTTAATGTCTATTGCATGCTTTCGAGCGGATCCTTATTTTGCATATTAGCGGTCCAGAGACAAAGAAAATCTCCCGCTCAAACTTTGCTAGGAGACTATTGGTCAGTCAGTAAAAAAAGGGTGTGACATGCCACCACAGTTTAAAACCCAGCTGCACGCACAACTTTGTGCAGAAGATCCGAAAGAAGCTTTCTGAGAGCTGAGCCCCCTTTAAGGGGGGCAAACCGTATTTCTGTACTTGAGTGGATCATCCGAGCCCACGTTTTCTTATTTTTCCAGCAAAGTAAAACTTAGTTTAAAGTTGCGATCATGTATCCTCCAACCTTCATCGCAAACTCCGTGCATCTAGAAAGGACACTAAAGGACTCCATCAGAAGAAACTCGCAAAAAGAGAGAAATTTGTAAAAAAGAGAGAAAGGCCACCTTACTAAAGGTTTTTATGTTATGCGTTAAAGCTGTGCCCCTTATCAAAAAGGTGTTTTCTTTGCAATCTTGGTGGTTCTGAATAGTTGTGTGGAACTGAGGTAGATTTGCCATTCTTTTATCTAATCTCTCTATTTCCTCGCTTTTCTGTTTCTTTCTGTTTGTTATATATTCTATAGATCCCAATATAGCCTATGTATATTCAGTATACGTTTGCTCTATGTTTGATGTTATGTTTGTGCGTTTGTTCGTTATATGGCAGACTAGTCAATAAATCCCACTATATTCAAATGGACTGTATTGTTTGCCTCAGAAAAAGTCACTGAAATTATTGATTCCTTTGCTACAAGCTGTTATTAAGTTAATCAAACTTACTAAATAAATGATTAATCTACTTCACAAGGAGTGGAAATAATTCCCTTTCTAAATAAATAGATCCTCACCAGTCCGCTCGGACGAGCGGGCGAGGTCTGGTTATATTTTTTTGGTCAAATTAATAAATTAATCCAGGATATTAAGGATGAATAATAAATCGCTATTATTGATAATTAATATCCAAGATGTCAGCGCATGCACACGCTGCGGCTTCTCTCTCTCCCAAAAAAATGGTGTTTTTGTGTTCTTCTTCTTGTACGTCGCAGCGTTATTGTACGTCCACGTCGCGTTTATCTGTCCTTAAGCGTGCATATAGTCAAACATTTTTGCTCGACATCGGCAGAACCAAACTTTACAACTCCGCGGACACTGAGGATATGCAAGATCTCGGTTTGCTCCGGAGGCCTACTCATTCTCCGACCCCCACCCCAACACCTCGCCCACAATGGAGGCGAGGGGACATCCTGGCAGGGGACTTAAACCATGCAGACCTAAAGAGTGTGTTTCCAAAAATACATCAACACATAGACTTTCCATCACAGGGCAATAACATATTGGACTTTGTTTACACCACACAGAGAGGAGCTTACAAAGCTTTCACCCTCCCCCACCTTGGTGCCTCAGACCACTTAACTGTCATGCTAATGCCTGCTTACAGACTGATCGTTATAGTCACTAAACCAGTTTGCAAGGAGATATAAGTGTGGCCAGAAGGCTCTTTAGAGGCTTTACAAGATTGCTTCAATACCACAGACTGGGATATGTTTAAAAGGGCTGCCACTTACAACAACACCACTGACCTCCAGGAGTATGCTGAGACTGTCACAGCTTACATAAACAAATGCACTGAGGATGTAACAGTCACCAAAACCATCACAGTCCGTCCCAATCAGAAACCATGGCTGACAGGAGAGGTCTTCAGCCTCCTGAAGGCTAGGAACACTGCCTTCAGAGCTGGAGATGAGGTGAGCCTAAAGACATCTAGAGCCAACCTTTGCTGTGGCATCAGAGAGGCTAAGAGATGGTTCTCCTGAGGAATAGCCCATCGCTTTAATGACAGCAGAGACACACAGAGTCTGTGGAGAGGAATACAGTCCATCACAGACTACAAACCCCAACCACAGGCCTGTGACAGCACCATCTCCCTGCTGAACGAGCTAAAAACATTCTTCGGTCGTTTTGAGGGACAAAACAGCACCACTGCACAGAAAATGCCACCTCCTCCTGGTGACCAGGTGATGACTCTGTCTCCAGACAGTGTAAGGAGGTCCTTCAGAAGGATCAACGCACGCAAAGCTCCGGGCCCTGACAACATCCCAGGTCATGTACTGAGAGACTGCATTAGAACTCACTAATGTCTTCACAGACATTTTTAACATCTCTCTAACCCAGGCTGTCTTCCCCACCTGTTTCAAAGCCACCACCATTGTCCCAAAAAAGTAATCTCCCTCCTGCTTCAATGACTACCGTCCAATTGCATTGACTCCCATCATCATGAAGTGCTTTCAACGGCTTGTCATGCAGCACATTAAGTCTGTCCTGCCCCCCACTTTGGACCCATTTTAGTTAAACATATGCCATCTATCTGATAAACTGTGTCTGTATACTTACCCATGGATGTTTCTTATGTGCCTTCGGGTCCTTCACACTGATCAAGGGAAGTGCTTACACTTAGTGTTTAGTAGAAGATTTGCCGTTGACTTAATGAACTGTATGTCTGTAAACTCACCTGCTGATTGTTACAGTCATATGTATATGCCTGTTTGTTTTGCTTGTGTGTGTGTGCTCTCTCTCTCTCTCTCTCTCTCTCTCTCCTTCTCTCGCTCGCTCACTTGCTCCCTCTCTCTCTATCTCTGTCAATTCTCAGGTTTGCCCATTCCAGTATCTCATTCGTCTGTGAAGATGTCAACCTTAATTCCACCTTGTGACGTCATCACCTTCACAACCAATCAGCATAGGAGCTCAAAGTTTAAAGGGACATGAGCGGGGAAGCTCGTTCTGCTTTTGCTCTGACTTACTAGCTGTCTTTGCTTGCTTTTGTGTGTGTTTTTGGCTTTTTGTTATGTGCTGTGATGTTGACGTGAACTTAGTTTTGATTTTGGTCTTGTTCTTGTGTTGATCGCTGTTACTGTCTTGGATGTGTATATGTGGCAATCCCCTGACGTCTGGCGTCAACCTTTCCCTTGGATTCAAGGAGTTTAGATGTCACATGACACACTTTGCATCACGCAGATAACTTCACTGTCTAAACACACAAGTCTAGAAGTGAGCAACACCCGTTGTAAGTTTTCTTCGTATTTTTAGTTTTTAGTAGTAGTTTAGTCATAGTGTGTAAACGCTGAAGATGGTGTGTTGGTTTATTTTGTATTGGAAAGTTTAGAGTGTAAATATTAGCTAGATTGGGGTTTTTGTTATATTGCTTTCATTTATTTGGTGCACTTAATTCTCGTTACCCCTTAAAAGTCGTAATACTTAAACTTAAAAGTCGTAACATTTAAATGGGGGCTCGTCCGGGATCTGAACGTGGGACCTCTCGCACGTTCGTTCCCACGAACAAACTAAATGTGAGATCGATAACATCAGATGCTGTGCAAGAAGATCGCTAATAGCATTAACCCCACTCCTTTACTTCTTCACTTTGATTAAGTGACTTTGTTTTGAATAAAACTGCTAAAAATGATAACCATCCATGTCTTCCTTGTCTACCTGCATGACAGAATTTCGGCCCTGAAAAAATCATCATGGAAGCTAGCGCTGTGCTAACTGGAAGCACTCTACTTGCTCGACCCATGAATTACTCGGGCAAACCGAGCACCTGCAATGGTTTTCTCTTTCGATGTTCACTGTATAAGGAAGCTAATGCTTATGAATTTCCAAATGAAATTTCGAAAGTTGATTTCATGATATCCCTACTTTCAGGCCGAGCTCTACAGTGGGCTGATGCTCTATGGAATGCCAGCTGCCTGGGGATGGCTACCTCACAAACGTTTATAAGCCACTTCGTAGAGATATTTACAGTTCCCATCACTTCCCTGTCAGTACATGACGAACTGATTAATCTCTGCTAAGGAAATCTCACCATCCATGAGTATATGCTGCAGTTCAGAACACTCGCTACCAGCAGTGGGTGGAATTAAGTAGCCCTCCTAGCAGCTTATTGTAAGGGGCAAAAACCTCATATTCGTAAACTAATGGTCATTTACAATGATAATGCTAACTTAGAAACCTTCATCAAGAAAGCTATCACCGTTTCCCAACATTTATCTGCCTGTCCTTCTTCCTTATCTGATAACCCAATATCACCTCCCAAAGTTCCATCGGCAGCACTGGAAGCTGAGGAGCCGTTGATAATGGATGCATACCACCTGGAATCCTCTGAACAGCGAATCCTTCACCAGCTCTGGCTGAACTGTAGAGAATCTACTCACCTCATCTCAGCCTGCCCCATTCGTCTGCCTTGCATAATGGTGAGTAAAGTCATGCTCACTCTATCTGTCTCTCTTATATGACAGATAGACACAGCACGCAGAATTAACTGTGAACTCCCGTACTCTCCCCATGAATGTGCTGGTGGACTCGAGAGTGGCTGGAAACTTTATCTTTTTCAACTTCATCTCCCAACATCGTATTCCCTGCATTCGGAATGAGATTCAGTACCAAATTACAACCATACAGAGTTTACCATTAGGTGATGGCAAAATATCCCTGCATACAAAGGAAGTAATTCTTCTCTTTCCCCATAACCATCAAGAAAACTCTCTTTACTCATTCTTTCTTGTGCCAACGTTGATGTCATCCTGGGCAGACTGTGGCTCAAAAACATCAACCCCATATCAACTTACAGACGAGATCCTGGGATGGAGTACCGCTTGTAATAACCACGATTATACTATTCCCTCTGCTGTTCACTCCAAGAAATGCACTCTATTATCCATCCAAGCCACAACCATTGGTTCATCACCATGAGGCGATGAATTCGTACAGCAAGAAGGCTCTCCATCAAGGGTTCAGACCATCCACCTCTCCTGCTGCATCCAGTTTCTCCTTCATCTCCAAGATCTCCATTGTTGTATAATAGTTTATAACAATGGTATGCGGATCTATTCCCATAAACTTGAAGAACATCAAGACCATGTTAAGCAAGTCCTTCAACGTCTCCGAGGTAATCAACTATTCCTCAAAGCTGAAAAGTGTGAATTCCATAAAACCATCATCTCCTTTCTCGCATACATGGTTACCACCGATGGGGTCAGTACGGAGCAAAGCAAAGTGGATGCCTTTTCTCAATGGGAAACTCCAAAAACCATCAAAGAACTACAACGATTTCTAGGCTTCGCCAACTGTTTATAAAGAACTGTAGTATCCTTTCTGCTCCTTTAATTTCCCTTCTCAAAGGCAAACAATGTATTTTCACCTGGACCCCTGAAGTGCATCCTGCCTTTGACAAACTGAGAACTATGTTATCTACAGCACTATCCTTCGTCGTTCGGACCCTTCACTGCCTTTCATCATGGAAGTGGATGCTGCTGACGACGGAGTAGGCGCAGTACTCTCCCAATGGTCTGGTGAGCCCGAAGTCCTCCTTCCGTGTGGGTACTACTCCAGGAAATTAACATTTGCTGAGCAAAATTATGGCATTGGAGACACCCAAAGCTCTTCACAATCATGAGGGGAGTCTCTTCACACCACCACTAGTGTGCAGCATCCACTTGGATGATGTGATGGCAACCACAGCACAACCGCACCAGTGGGCTCACCACACACCAGCTATTGGTGGAGTGAAGAAACAGTGATAGAGCCAATTCGGTGGATAGGGATGATTAGAGGGCCATGATGGGTAAGGGCCGATTGAGGGACAATGGCCAGGACACTGGGGTTACACCCCTACTCTTTACAAGTAGTATCATGGGATTTTTAATGACCACAGAGAATCAGGACCTCGGTTTAACGTCTCATCCGAAAGACGGTGCACACTGACAGTGAAGTGTCCCCTTCACTTTACTGGGGCATTAGGACTCACACAGAGCACAGGTTGAGCGCCCCCTGCTGGTCAAACTAACACCACTTCAAACATCAACCTAGATTTCCCATGTGGTCTCCCATACAGGTATTGACCAGGCTCAGCCCTGCTTAGCTTTAGTGAGTATACCACTCCTGGATAGTACGCACACCTCCCTTGGCTCAGGACATCCTGGCAGCAGGCAAACCCTCTCGCTCCTCAAACAGAAGTATTGGTGGCCCAAAATTACCCATGTTGTTGACCGGTACATTAAGGGTTGCTTGGTCTGTGCCGTCTCTACAACTCCACGCCGCCTGCCTGAAGGAAAACTGCAGCCATTACCCATTCCCCGCCGACCCTGAACCCATTTAGGAATTTACTTTTCCACTGGTCTGTCACGTTCAAAAGGGTATACCACCATTCTTGTAGTAGTAGAAGATTGATTTTCAAAGTCTTGTAAACTAATACCTCTGAAATGTCTTCCTACACCCCTGGAAACAGCAAAAGCCCTTTTCCAACAATTACCGCTGAGAATATTGTATCAGACAGAGGACCTCAATTAATCTCCAGGGTCTGGTAGGCATTCTTCCGTCTTCTGTATACTACAATCAGCCTTTCTTCTGATTACCACCTGCAGACGAATGAACAGACAGAGCGAAAAAAATTTTCCCAGTACCTCCGTTCGTACTCCGGCAGCCACCAAAACACCTGGAGCCAGTATCTACCATGGGTTGAGTATGCACAAAATTCTCTTCATTAAACCACTACTTGTCTGACCCCATTCCAATGTGTCCTAAGTTATTGGCCATCCTTGTTTCCCTGAACCAACTTCATCTTTTCCTCTTCTTCCATGGATGTTTCTTATGAGTCTTCGAGTCCTTCACACTGATCAAGGGAAGTGAATATTCTCATCTGGTGTTTGATAGAACATATGCCATCCATCTGATGAACTGTGTCTGTATACTTACCCACGGATGTTTCTTATGTGTCTTCGGATCCTTCATACTGATCAAGGAAAGTGCTTACACTTAGTGTTTACTAGAATATTTGGCGTTGACTTGATGAACTGTATGTCTGTAAACTCACCTGCTGATGTTCCCATGAACAAATCATATGTGAGATTGATAACATCAGATGCTGGGCAAGAAGATCACTAACAGCATTAACACCACTCCTTTACTTCTTCACTTTGATTAAGTGACTTTGTTTTGAATAAAACTGATAAACGATATCCATCCTTGTCTTCCTTGTCTACCAGCATGATAGTATGTTTCAATGTTGAGTGTGATTGTTCTATTAATATTCATAATTAAATGAGATAATTTTGCCACAAAATTTCTGAACCTGCCCCAATGTGAACACAAGATCCGATTAGACAAACTTGTTAAGGATATGATTAACCTTGTGTGGGGGAAAAAAAACTAATTATAACTATGAATTGTTAAGAACTTACTGTTACTTTTGATCTCATCCCCTGACTTCTGGATGGTCATTCTCTGGTGCTCGACCACACAAGTGTATAGGCTCTTCTTCCAGTCTTCTTGAGAGACATGAAGGCTACTACTTCTCTGGAAGGTCCCGTCCTCATTTGGCTTTAGTTCTCTAAGCTCAACATTCTCACCATGATCTTGTCCATTTTTTAACCAGGTAATGATCACTCCTGATGGGTAAAAACCAGTGGCAAAACACTCCACTGGAGAGGATGGATTCTTCTGCAACAGAAACACCTCAGGATCTATAAATAAATAAATTAGATACACTTACATTAGATAATAAAAAAATCTACTTGTTGAACTTCTCCAAGACAAAGTACCTCTGATCTCCAAATCAGCTTTCCTTAATCCCAGAAACTGTTTTAACCAGTACACACACTCATATTTGTAGTAATGTTGTAGAGTTTTGAGCTGTTCTCTGTTACTGTTCCACTTCTGCACAGTGATCTCTCCCTGCTGAACCGGTGTGATGTATCTGATCTCCCTCATATCCAGCATAACATAATCCTCTCCATCATATCCATACTGATCAAACCCATGTGACTCTTCAGTTTCTTCATCCCAATCACAGCCATACATCCTCTGATAAACATGAACACCTGACAGAGAACAAGTGTAAAGGGGATGAAAAAAGGTCATACATGAATATATATTGTCTGTATATATATATATATATATATATATATATATATATATATATATATATATATATATATATATATATATATACAGTTGAAGTCAGAATTATTAGCCACCCTGAATTTTTAATGCCCGTTTATTTTTTTCCCCTAATTTCTGTTAATGGAGGGAAGATTGTTTCAGCACATTTCTAAACATAATAGTTTTAAAAACTTATTTCTAATAACTGATTTGTTTTGTCTTTGCCATGATGACAGTAAATAATATTTTACTAGATTTTTTAAAGACACCTCTATACAGCTTAAAGTGAGATTTAAAGGCTTAACATGGTTAATTAGGTTAACTATGCAGGTTAGGGTAATTATGTAAGTTACTGTATAACGATGTTTTGTTCTGTAGACTATTGAAAAAAATTAGCTTAAAGGGGCTAATAATTTTGTTCCAAAAATGGTCTTTAAAAATTTAAAAACTGCTTTTATTCTAGCCGAAATAAAACAAATAAGACTTTCTCCAGAAGAAAAAATAATATAAGACATACTGTGAAAATGTCCTTGCTCTGTTAAACATCATTTGGGAAATATTTTAAAAAGAAGAAAAAAATTAGAAGAGGGCTAATATTTCTGACTTCAACTATATATGTACACACACAAACCTTAAACCTTATAACTTTTTGTCCATCTCACCATTGCTCTGATTGAATCGCTGCATTAGAACATTAATATTGCTCCTGTAGATCTGATGGACATCTCCTCTAATCTTACAATCTTCTTTCCATATTTCTTCAGACGCGTATTCCTTCATCCAGTCCTGTTTGGGAATCAGTTTATTTGTGACACTGTCATAATAATCAATCTGTTCGCCATCAAGTATGGCTACAGCAATAAAGATTGGTGTTTCTGATGCTCCTCTGATTCCAGTATATGTTGTGATGAGGCTGTGATACCCTAAAAAGTATTAAATATATACAACAAAAATACATGAAACATTTAAACACAAAACACTGAAAATCAAAGCAGCACCATATGGGTGTCATAGCATCACATCAAAATACTATATGTTTACTCTGTGTTATGGTTCATCCCAAATGCCACAGAGCCCAGAGAAGTTGACTGCACTTCAAGGACACTGTTAACATAGGGCTTCTTTTTGACACAGGGCAGTTGATCTGCCATTTGTGGATGTAAATACATATTGTGATATTTGACTATGGTTTGCTGCAGTAGTCCTGAGCCCATGTGGTGATATGGCTCATAGATGAATGGGAATTCTTGATGCGTGCAGCCTGAGGGATTGTAGATTACGGTTGTTCAGTTTAGGCTTGCGCCCTTGTCCTTTACACACTGAAATTCTTATAGATTCCTCAAACCAGTTAATGATGTTTTGCACTGTTGAAGGTGAAATATCCAAATGTCTTCCTCTCTTCCCTTGAGGAACTTTGCTTCTCACATATTTGTTATTAAACTAGCGATCCTCGGTCCATCTTTGCTCCAATAGGACAAGACCTTTCTTGGATGCTGTTTTTGTACCAAATCATAATTACAATCACCTGTTCAATCACATATTTATTTCACCAGTTTACCTGATTACTTGCCCTAAACTGCTCCTGTCACAAACTTTTTGGAATGTGTGGCAGGTCTGAATGACAGGAAAGAATGTATATTTACAAATGAAATGAAGTTGACCAGACAAAACATGAAATATTTTGTGTTCATGTTGTCTATACAAATCAAACTAAACTTGGCAATCACTTCTTTCTTTTTTTTTATATGCATTTCCATACTGTCCCAACATTTTCTAAATTGTGGTTGATTCTTAGTGCTTACTATTGGTAGTTGTACATTTTTATTATTATTGTAAAAAGGATTTTTTACTGTTTGTAAGATGCTTTTTTGAAGGTTGGTTCTGCTTTCACATTTTTTATAAGATTAGATTTTTCTATATATAAAAACATTTAAACAACATATTATTAGAAAAATAATCAGATCCACCATGCGATAAAAGTAAACAAAAATATTTACATATAAACATTGTTTTATAGCAAGTTTTTTTTTTATTTATTAAAAATAAAACTGAATATATTAAGAAACACACACACATATAGCAAAGTGGAATTAACCCTGAACATAACTTGTTCCAGATTAGCTAAATTTCAGAGCATAAGTTTTAAACGTTGCATGCACCTATTCCTTTTACATAATCTGCTTTCAAGAATAGGCTCTAGTCTTTCACCACTTGTAATGAAATGGTTTCTTTAATTTGTACTCGTTTTACTAATTTCAACCATTAATAACCGTATATGAGTTTTTACAATATTTTAAATATATTGCACAAGTGAGCTAGATTAAAAAATATTTTCTGCGTTCAACACATAAAAATAGCTAAAGGCTATGTTAACAGACTCACAATGATGTTACAAAATAAATCTCACCTGAGCAAACAAAAGGTATGCAGATAAAAACAACGATGATCTTCATTATGAACCAGAATCCACAAGTATAAATAACAATTTAAGAGCAGTTACTGAAGAGTAATGGAAATCCCTACCATTGTCTGTACACTGGAAACATGCAAGTGAAGCACATCAGCATAGTCAACACGGAAGTTCAGGCTCATGTTACTTTCTTCAGAAACTGGTTTTTCCTGGCAATTTAGGTGTGGTCAAAAGATTTACATTTCTCTTTGACGACAGCTGCTAAATGAAGTCAGTCAAGATTATGGCTTTATGTCCATAATGAAGTTTATAATTTTTTTCTTCAACTTGCCTTTTGTTTACTCAGGTAAGATTGACTTTGAATTCATACATCAAATTGTTAGCATTAACCTTTAGCTTCTTCCATGTGTTGAACTTTCGATGTTTCTTTCAGATATTTTTTTTCACCCAGTATTTTCCAAGTCTAAGTGTAGAAATGACTAAAAATATACATGTGTAATGTAATGTAAAGCTGTGCAGGTGTGTTTTTTCTCAAGGTTTAGTGAAATATAGTGGTGTTGTGGGAAAGTAATGATTCAAAATTAAAATGAAAAACTTCTTTGTGTCACTTGGTAATTTGTTTTAATGATGTATAACATAGGTTGTTAGTCTTTTCCAGATTTATGTTGTGGTTTCTTGTGTTGTGTATAATATATATATATATATATATATATATATATATATATATATATATATATATATATATATATATATATATATATATATTATTTTTTATTTTTTTTTATTTTTTAGAGCTACACACATTTGTGGTTACATACACAGCAATGGGAAACCAGACGTTTTTTGCAGCAGCGACACTGGATGGACAACAGATTGGTCATTATGACAAAAATACGAAGACACTGGTTCCAAAACAGGACTGGAATGAGCAAATTAAATCTAAAACACCTTGGAAAGTAGACACATTGATTGAAACGGTGCAAAGGACATACAACAACAATATGCATGACCTAATTGAGCAATTTCCTCAGTCAAATGGTGAGATAATCCTTGATCTTTTGAAAGTAACTTTTATCAGATTTGTTCAATTATTGTTATAAGTTAGAAAACACAATGCCATATAACAGTGAAAGTAATATAAAACTATTGGTCATGCTGTGAAAACCCTCGCTTATATGTCTATAAGAAATAATATAATGACAGTAAATTTATAAAAAAATATATTATTAAAATTGCATCGACAAATTGACACACTAGGCATAATCATAAAAAGTATTTTGTTTGTTGTAGAAAATGTTTTAGACTGCAACCAAAGCACACGCCATCTGTCTCCATCCATTCACATGCTTAGTTGGACAAAATGTAGCATCAATCTTTGAGATATTCATCATGCTAGCCATAGATGCCAGAACATATCAGTTTTGTTTAGTATAGGAGATGCCAGAAACCCAAAGCCTGGCTAGTGATTAGCAAGTCAAAATTGTAACAGTTTTTGATAACATTTGCTATTTAGAGAAAATCTTTTTGGTTTTAATTTTTGAGATTTAAGATTACCTTTTTGAACTAAAGACTCCAGTGATAAAAGGCATTCAAGTCTGTTAGTAATGGTCTAAAACTTGCCCTTTTGTCAGACCGATTTGAAAAATCTTAATGGGTTTTATGATGTAAAAGTTTATCACCACAGTTGATCGCAACATCAATCGGAGAAACATTTTATTTTTAAACAATACTTTTTGTATTTAAAGTAATCCTCTATAGACAAATAAAGTAGTGCATTCCTCTCTCTATTTTAGGTGCTCATACATATCAGGGGAGGCATGGATGTTCCTGGGAAGATAAAACCAATTACCATGATGAGTTTCATGATTATGCATATGACGGAGATGATTTTATCACACTAGATGTGAAGAAAATCAAATACAGAGCATCTGTATCAAAGGCAAAATATATAGTGAAGAAGTGGAACAATGACAGAGAACAGAATAAAACACTAAAAGAGTACTATAAACTTGGATGTATTTACTGGCTGATAGAGTTCTTAGTTTTCACTAAAAATGCCTTTGGAGGAACAGGTATGTATGAAAATAATTAACGTACGAGACACTTGATTATATATTTCTTGCATATGCAGATCCCTGATAAACATCGCTAAAAACAGAGCAGGATAAATGTATCAATAATGCAGTAAGCTAATTTTGTCAGACGATGTTGATATTTGAAACAACCAAAACAAACACACCCATAATCCACATGTCTTTTAAAATCTTCTCTAACATTAGTAGACACATCACTTCACTCTTATTGGCTGCAAGTGTGCTTAGGGACCACTTCACTGATGAAGAGCATTTGTTCAATATTGCTTAAAGGGCACCTATGATGAAAATAAACTCTTGTAAGCTGTTTGGACAGAACTGTGTGTTAGTGTGTCCTTAGACATATTGGGGTGATAGAAGCTTCTTTTTTTTAAATTCCTGACATCCAAATCCCTGTGATTTTGGGGACCACCACAACGTGACCTAGGAGTGCAGTTTCCCCTGCCCACTGAGATTTCAGAAAAGCTTGAATAAACTCCACCACAAATACATCAAATAAACTTATTTGGTATTTTTGACTAATGAGCTGTATTTCAGCTTTATCCGGGTCTGTCTCTGTCACTGACTGCAGTTTATAAGCACGTGGGAATGGTGGGCGGGGAGAAGCAGCTCATTTGCATTTAAAGCCACAGGCTATTTTTTCATTCTGGAGACACAAAAGTCTTGTCTTACAACTTGTAAAATGGGCAAAACAGGTGCCCTTTAATAGACCTGTTATAAAGTTAAACTGGGAAAAAATACTGTGTATTTGTTTCTCTGTTCTCAGTTTTAATCTGTTCTGTGTTTTCTTTTAGCGCCGAAAATGTTTCTGTTGCAGAAGAGCCCAAATTCAGATGTGAAATGTCATGTCACAGGGTTTTACTCCAATAACATTGTCATATTGTGGATGAAGAATGGACAGGAAGTAAGCAATTCAGCTTTGTTAAAGTCTGGAGAAATTTTGCCAAATGAAGATGGAACCTTCCAGAGAACTGTAACTCTAAGAGTTTCTTTACAATACTGGAGGAAGGAGCAGTACACTTGTGTGGTGAGGTACATGGAAAAGACCATTCGGAGGAATTTGACTGAGGAGGAGATCAAGAGTAACTACAGTGAGATGAGTATTACTGCATGTAGGTTGGATTAATAACAGAAGGCAACTATTAAAAAAAAAAACAGGATGGATTTGCTTTTTATTCTTTCTGTTTTTGTTTTGGGTTTCTTTGTTCAGGCATTTTGGCTGTCATTATTAATATGTATGCATTTCATTTTTCAGCAGATTCATCAACATCAATTCTTGTACCTATTATTGTGGTAGTTTTGGTTGTATCACTGATTTTGTGGTGGATGAGTTGTCACCAGAAGTAAGTATACAGGCCTGTTATGAGATAATTCTTATCAAGGGTGCAAGTATTTTTGTTTGTAACAGTGAAAAAAAACAGTAACAGTGAACCCACTGGTGTTTAATTCACATGCTTTTTTTTTGTCTCTTAAAAATGATTTCAAATAAATACTATTGGTCAGTTGCAGACTGGGACAGTGTTTTCACCTGGAAAATGCCAACTAAGCTGCGGCGATTGGTAAGTGAGGAGCAGTCCACCCCTGCTATTGGTGGTGTGTAAAATATCTGAATGTTATACTTCATTACAGTTATCTCTTTATCTTATTTTACAGACTACAAGAAGCGGTGTAAATCCCCTGTGAAAAGTCTACCAATTACAAAATTAAAGCCCCTTCTGTGCAGACAGCCAAACAAGAAAGACACACCATCACTTCTCAGAATCCTCTGAGTTTCTCACTGATTGAGTGATTTTCCCATTGTCTGTTTAGGAAAGCAATGTTTTCTGAAGCTGCTCTTAAAAAGTCAATGTGGGTTTATTCATAGAGGTTGAACATATATTAACAGTCAAAAGTTTGGGATCAGTATGATTTTGACAATGCATGTAAAAAAATGTTTTTCCCAGTCCCAAGGCTCTGGTTTTCCCCATAAGTCCAAAGACAAGTGCTCTAGGTGAATTGGGTAAACTAAAATTGTCCGTAGTGTGTGTGAGAGAGAATGAGAGTGTATGGGTGTTTACCAGTAATGGGTTGCAGCTGGAAGGGCATCCGCTGCGTAAAACATATGCTGGATAAGTTGGTGGTTCATTTCGATGTGGCAACCCCAGATTAATAAAGGGACTAAGACGGAAAAAAAGAATGAAAAAATAAATAATACATATTTATTAAATTTTTTGTAATATATATATATATATATATATATATATATATATATATATATATATATATATATATATTTGTGTTTAAATCTATTACTGTCTGTGTATATATGTACAGTATTTTGTTGTAAAAACTGATTTTATAGTAATATTAAAACTATAGAGTTTTAATTATACCATAGTATCAATTATAAAAGTAGAACTATTAAAATATATACTTTAAATTATACATTTGTCATGAGTTGTCATTGTCAGAGATGTCTCTGTCTTTGCGGCAAATAGGGATGTTCACTCAAAATGTCTGCTGTTAATTTTCTCATGCTCAGGCTATTCAGGATTTAGATTTATTTTATTCAGTAAAACAATTTTTTTTAAACCTTGGTCCTTGAATCATTTAATGCAGGTCAAAGATCCTGTCACTTTGACTGACAAATTTGTGTTTGAGTAAAATTCATTTTTGGTTTATTTTGTATACTGGTGAAATTTTGTACAAATATAGAAAAGTGAGAATTATTAACCCTTGAATCATTTTTACCCTATATATTTTTTCTTCAGTTTGTGTTTAACGGAAAGATTTTTTTTTTTAAATTAGTCAAGTTAGAGTAATTAAGCAAATTATTGTATAATGATGGTTTTACAATAATAGGAAAATATATATTAATGGGGCTGATAATATTGACCAAACGGTTTTTAAAAATGCTAAAATAAAATCTGATATAATTCAAACTGAAATAAGACGTTTTTCAGAAGAAAAACTATAATAGGAATAACTGTAATAGTAAAACTATAATAGGAATAAAAAAAATCCTTGCTCTTTTTAACACCGTTTGGGGAAAAAAACTAATAAGAGAGACAATAATTTTGACATAAAAAAGCTTAAAAAATAAAGTCTGACATCAGTCTAGTTGATATTGTCTAAATTTACTAAATTTACTAAAAACAAAACCTATTTTTTTCAGTGAAATTTGAAAGAAATGTCCCCAGTGAGTTTGAAGCAAAGCTATTCTGTTGTTTATTATTCCTAGTCATTTCTCCCATAGACGACTGAATCGGAGGTTTTAAAAAAACGCGAAAACGAACGCACTTCCGCATTTTAGAATAAGGTCAATAGTAGGAAAAACAAACACTATGGAAGTCAATGCTTATAGGTTTCCAGTGTTCCTCAAAATATCTACTTTTCTGAGATATTAACATATTTTAAAAGCAGGAAGAAACTCATAAATGTTTTAAACAACTGAAAGGTGAGTGATACAATCAGTCTCCGAGCACAAACCGAGCAATGAAGTTCAAGGAATTGCCTTTAGATCGCAAATACAGGATTGCATCAATGCACAGATCTGGGGAAGGAGAAAGAAATATTTCTGCAGAATTGAAAGTCCCAATGAGCACAGTGACAATCTGACAAAAGTCTTGCTGTCAATCCCAGTTGTAAGAGCAACAAATAATAACTTGACGTCTAGTTGATCAGTTGGAAGTGTCAGAAGGTTGATTTTTCTGATGAATCATCTGTTAAACTGCATCCCAATCATTACTAATACTGCAGAAGACCTGCTGGAACCAGCATGGACGCAAGATTCTAACAGCATGCAGTCAAGTTTGGAGAAGGAACAATCATGGTTTGGGGTTACATTCAGTATGGGAGCATGCAAGAGATCTGCAGAGTGGATGATCAACATCAACAGTCTGAGGTATCAAGACATTTGTGATGCCCACTACATTACAAACCACAGGAGAGGGCAAGTTCTTCTGCAGGATAGCGCTCCTTCTCATACTTCAGCCTCCACATCAAACCTTCTAAAGGTCAAGGTGCTCCAGCATTGGCCAGCCCAGTCACCAGACATAAACATCATTGAGCATGGCTGGGGTAAGATGAAGGAGGAGCCGCTGAAGATGAAAGAGTCTTGATAAACTCTGGGAGTCCTGCAGGAACACTTTCTTTGCTATTCCAGATGACTTTATTAATCAGTGATTTGGATCATGTCAGAGATGTATGGATGCAGTCCTCCAAGCTCATGATGGAGTCAGACACAATATTCATTCTGTCTCCACTGCAGCAGGACTTTATATTCTATACTGGACATTATTTCTGTTCAGTGATGAGACTTTTGTCTAAGCAAATCAGACATTACTGTTCTAATGAAATCATTCTCAAATTAAGGCATGATCATATTTTATTTTGGTAAAATAAGCGTTATCTAGAGGCCTTTTCCTTTCATATAAGCCACTTCTGATACCAAATGATCAACTAGAAGTCAAGTTATGATTTGTTGATCCTGAAATTTTTGCCAGGTAGTATACATAGAGTATATTTACTTTTCATCTGTGTAGCAATCAAAAAATCGAATTTTTTTTATCATTAAAAGTAGTATTTTGTAATTGTATATGCTTTGTAGATTCTGTAATATTGCATTCATTGTATTCCTTACATTACCATAAAACTGATAAACAGATGCAAACAATGTCTCTGTCTTTTAATTCAAAGGGTTTCTAAATCTTTAAAAAGCTTTTGGCTTACCCATACAAAATACAGGTGTCATTTTATCTTCAATAAAACTTTAAAGATTTATTTTTTATTTGTATTTTTTTAGCTGAAGCTGTGGTCCTTGGTGATGAATATAATGCAAGTCAATGGCTGCTACTGACACTTTTAAAGTCAAACAAAAACATATACAAGGAAAATAAAATCAATACACAAGGCTCCTGACCATACATTGAGGTTTTATAATGTGAAAAAGAATGAAGTAATCATTCTGCACAGAATATTCAGTTTCTTGCACAGACTGATCATTTTGCTTCATAAAGACCTCAATAAGGAGTCGAGCATTTTATTTGAATTCAATTCAACTCTAAATTCAATATCTCAGAAAATGAGAACAATGTGAACAGTTTCAGTACTGAAGACACCAGGGGTCCATTTTTTGTAACTCCCTTAAATGATCTAAGATGATTTAGCAGATCCTGGATCTGTTAATCTTGATAACTGATCTCTGGCTAATTTGGTTCTTCAAACAAGTTTATGAATCAGATTAAAATGTCTGGATAAACTGATCTGAGATCGCTGCGTGTGTTGTGAAGGACAGATCTATCGATCCTCGAAATCATGATCAGCAATGCAATGATTGGCTGATGGCACAGCAGCGTAATGACATCATCTGATTAATATTCTATTATCCATGTGAGCTAAATTACATAGAATGAGCAGTAAACGGTTTGTCAAATATGATGCGCAAAGATTTTTCGACATTTGTTGTGGGCTGTAGGCTTTCATGTGTCAAGAGTATTCATCATGTATTTCAATGCATATCAATGTATTTAGTTTTACATTTAGAAAAGATTTATTATAGTAGCCCATAGGCCTACTCAAGTGTTTTTTTAATTGGCTTAAGGAATAACTATAAATTAATTTATCCAGGCTCATTCTGAAAATGTAGTCCCGTGGACGTTTCTGGAGACCACAAAATACATCCCGGGAGTTACATATGGCTGCATCTCGTTTTTTTAAAGCGAACGCTACAGGGCGGTATGACGCTGTTCCCTTTCGTGCTTGCCAGCTGACAACTTACCTCTGTGTGGAGGGCTTTCCCATCAAAACCAGTTTGTCCAGTCAGCTCATGGTGTACGTCGCAGACTTCAGAGGCAGAGAGGAGGAGTTGACCACGGCGACCGGGTTCAAGTCCGGGGAAGAGCGGTTCCAGATAAGACAAAAACAGAATCCAAAAAATAAAGCGAACGAGTTCATAACAGGGTGAGAACGTAATGAAATCCAAAAACGTCGTAAGAAAAAAATCAGTCAAGGACTTTTCTTTTTCTGGACGGCTTTTCTGAATTGTCGTTTGGGTTTGGGGATGTGAGTGGGTGGGCGGGTCAATCGGTAAAATTGGTGGGGTTTAGGGAAGGAGGAGGAGGGTGGGTCAGCCAATTGGCCGGTCGCCCAGTCAATCATTCAGTCAGACAAACGGACAGCGGCCTCTGGTGGGCTCACGCGAAAACAGCGCGGGCGCGAACAGCACTCGAGAGACATTTGAAATGTGAAAAAGCGTGCACAGTGGACTCTCGCGGATTTGCGAAAATAAAAACTGCACAAATACGTACCTCCCGGGATTGGGTTGAATTAATTTTGCACATTTTAGAACCTGCTCCCAAGCAGGTTTGAGCTACTAAAACTCTTGCTATGACAACAAGTCTCAGATGAGTTTGGAACATGGATCGTGTCAAATCGTCGATACCCAAATCCAGCTAATTGAGTAATCCACGTACGAAGAACGAACCCCTGGCTGATGAACTAAAAAAAATCTGCTTTTAAATGGTCTCTCAGTATATTTCTGGGCAACACAATCATGGGGAAGACGGCTGATTTGACAGTTGTCTAAAAGACGACCATTGACACCTGCATAAGGAGGGCAAGACACAAAAGGTCATTGCAGAAGAGCTGTTCGCAGAGCTCTGTGTCCGAGCACATTAATAGAGAGGTTAAGGGAAGGAAAAGATGTGGTAGAAAACAAGTGTACAAGCAACAGGGATAACCGCACACTGGAGAGAAATATGCAACAAATCCATTCAAAAATGTGGGGGAGATTCACAAAGAGTGGACTGAAAAATCATATACACATCATCATAAGGCATTAATATTAAGTTAGATGTAGGTTGTGTTATCAGGTGACCAAAATTCAATGTCTAGTTAGCATCCAAGGACAATGTAGTTTTGATCACCATTAACAATGTCAAATGACGTTGATATTTGGTGGATTTTAGGATGTGTTGGAAAGTGACCAAAATCCAATGTCGAGCCGATATCTTTAATCATATAGGTGTCTAATACTGATATTTATTCATCAGGTATGGCAACCAAAATCTAACATCTGATAGACGTCATAGTGGTGACATCCACACAACGTCAAGCTGTAACATCATTAGACGTTAATATTTGGTTGATTTTAGGATGTGTTGGAATGTGACCGGTAACACTTTATTTTGATGGTGCATTTGAGTATTAGACTGTCTGCTTAATATCTGTTAATACTGCTCCTTCAACAGACATTTAACTGACTATAAGAATCTTTTCAAGTACGTCAACTTGCACTAACCCCAACATAACGGTCTACTTATAATCTAAATTGTTGACATGTAGATGCAGTGTAACAAGCGGACCATCAAAATAAAGTGCGACCATGTGACCAAAATCCAACGTCAAGCCAACATCTTAAACCAACGTCATATTTAAGTCAAGTACTCTTATTTTTTTCATCTGGTATAGAAACCAAAATCCAATGTCTGATAGACGTCATAGTGGTAACGTCCACACAACGTCAAGCTGTAACATCGTTAGACGTTGATATTTGGTTGATTTTAGGTTGTGTTGGAAACTGACCAAAATCCAATGTCGAGTAAACATTATTAATCATATTGATGTCAAATACTGACATTTATACGTCAGGTATGGCAACCAAAATCCAATGTCTGATATATGTCATAGTGCTAACATCCACACGGTGTCAAGCTGTAACATCATTAGATGTTGATATTTGGTTGATTTCAGAACATGTTGGAATGTGACCAAAATCCAACGGCGATACAACGTCCTAAACCAACATCATATTGACGCCTGATACTGTTTTTTTTTTCTTCTGGTATAGCAACCAAAGTCCAATGTCTAATTGACGTCATAGTGGTAACGTTCGCACGGTATCAAGCAGTATGATCGTTAGACGTTGATATTTGGTTGATTTTAGGTTGTGTTGGAAAGTGCACAAAATCCAATGCCGAGCCAACATCTTTAATCATATTGGTGTCAAATATTGACATTTGTTTATCAGGTATGGCAACCAAAATCCAATGTCTGATAGACGTCATAGTGGTAACATCCACACGGTGTCAAGATGTAACATCATTAGATGTTGATATTTGGTTGATTTCAGGTTGTGTTGGAATGTGACCAAAAACGTTGAGCCAACTTCCTAAACCAACATCATATTGACGTCAAATACTGTTATTTTTTTTCTACTGGTATTGCAACCAAAATCCAGCGTCTTATAGACGTCATAGTGGTAACGTCCACATGATGTCAAGCTGTAACATCATTAGATGTTAATATTTGGTGTATTTTAGGTTGGACGTTTTACATTTGCGTCAGCCGGACATTGAGTTCTGACATCAAACTGATTTTCATTTCTAAACAAATCGCAACGTCCACACGACCTTGAGGTACAACGTCAATCTAACAACATGTTGACGTCTTGTCAGGGCCGGAGCAAGCTGAAATGCCGCTCTAGGCAGAGAACGATCATGCCGCCCTCAATCCCAATGTGAAAACGTAAGTGACCGGTTATGAAAATGAAGTGAGGTGTCGCGGACCTCTTTTCCAGCGCACTATGCGCGGATATAACTGAGGACGCGCGGGTGCTGAGGGAGGGGGAGAGGGAGGTGTCGCGGACACTGCGCTCTCTATTTTGCCGCCCTATGCACGATATAACAGGACACGCGGGTGCTGATGCAGGTGTCGCTGACGCCGCCCTCTCTATTCTGTCGTCTATGCGCGAATATATTTGAGGACGCGGGTGGTGAGGGAGGTGTCGCGGACATAACTGAGGACGCGGGTGGTAAGGGAGGTGTCGGGGATGCCGCCCTCTCTATACTGCTGCCCTAGGCGGCCGCCTAGGTCGCCTCTATGGATGCGCCGGCCCTGCGTCTTGTGCCTGCTGGGTGTTTAACGCCATTTCAGTCATCATACAGTAAACATCCGTCATCTTCTCATCAGTGACATGCATCTAAACAGCCTCTTGGTCAATCCGTGTAAAGATTTTGGAAATCTTTTTGGACACTTTTAATGCTTCTAAACGGTTTGCTGCATTTATAAATCGCCCATGTCTTGAGGTAGTTCATTGTGATGTGATTTATCTTCTATGCATGATTTGATTAGACGGGAATTGCAGGACTGATTTTTCTAATCCCCATAGACAAAAAATAAATAAATAAATAAGTAGAGACTGCAGGTTGAAGGAAAACAGTGGAGTAAAAATACAGATACTGCACTAAAATGTATCAATTACAGTAGTTTTGAGTATTTGTAATTTGTTACTTTGCACCACTGTTGATAGCTTACCTAACTTTAACTGGCCTGCTCTAGACAAATCTGACAGCAAACACCCTAAAAACAGCCCATGGAAGGATTTAACAGCACATACATCTATACAATCAATTAGCATGTGCATTCCTGTATTAGCATCCTGCTAAGGTTATCAAAAGCCCAGCTGATTTCCCCCTGAAAGCCTCAGAGTCTCAGTCTCACAGCACGGTTTTAGCCATGATGGATGATTTGTTTTGCTCACTACTGCCTCAGGCATCATAAGTCGTTGCACTACCAAGACCTGTTAGTGTGCTAGCATGAGCTTTCTGAGGCTAACCGGGCCAACTCAAGCCTTTGATTAATAACACGACTCATGCAGAAGTGTAAATGTGCACCCACACACTGGTGAACATGATTAGTGTACAAACAATTACCCCACATTCCCCTCGACACGAGAATTAAGATTCAGCCATGCTAATCTGCCTGATCATACAAGAGCCATTCATTATGAGTGGGGAAGAAAAAATCTCCGGGAAGCGTTTCAGCGTTCGCCCACACGCCGCGATCATCACAGAAGACGCGGGAAATATCTTAGCATGCTTTCTGATAGGATTCAGAGATGCTAGCAGCTATGTTCTGATGTTTATTACTCTCTTCATGGAGGAATTTGACATTTGAAGGCTTCTAAAGGAAGTGTAGGCTTTTGTGCTAATGCTAAAATAGCATGTGTGACTGTGGTACATGAATGAATGATGCGCATGCTAACAAAAACAGAAAAGATAGACATTTTTAAAAGACTAAATAAAGAGACACATGGAAAGAAATCACGGGTAATTTCACATTATTCAATAAATGAAAGTCAACACTAAATGATTGTTAGCTGACTACATTTAGCACGTAGCCTAGCAGTGTTTTAGCTACTTTCATATGTTCAGCTTTCAAAATAAATGTCAAAAACTGATTTATTCTCTGTTATAACCCTACAGAAAAATCCAGCTTAAACCAGCCTAGGCTGGTTGGCTGGTTTTGGCTGGTTGGCTGGTTTTAGCTGGTTGACCAGCCTGGTTTTAGAGGGGTTTTGGCCATTTCCAGCGTGGTCCTAGCTGGTCAGGCTGGGAGATAAAAACCAGCTTGACCAGCATAGCCAGGCTGGAAGTCCAGCCAAAACCAGCTATGTCCAGTTTAAACCAGGCTGGTCAAGCTGGTTTTAGCTGGATTTAGCTGGTCATTTTCCAGCCTGACCAGCTAACACCAGCCTGGAAATGGCCAAAACCCCTCTAAAACCAGGCTGGTCAACCAGCTAAAGCCAGCCAACCAGCCTAGGCTGGTTTAAGCTGGATTTTTCAGCAGGGAAAGCCCTGTGAAACCGCTAACATGCACATTTGCTAACTGCTAAGCTGTTATAATACTTTGACACTATAATATCTCTAGAATTTTATGTAATTTGTTGTTTTGGCTAATGGTATGCCACAAGTTAAACAGCTAAAATGTTGTGCAAAAACTCATGCTATCAAAAAATAAACCAGCTCTGACGTTGAAAGCTATTTTTAATGTACAAACTTCAAGTCACTCAGTTAACGTCATTTGAAGACAACAGCTATTCTAAATTGCTGTTAATGCTAAATGGCTAAAAATAAATTATGGCTAAGGGTTAAAAACAATATATAGCAACTTGTACATCGATTAAGCTAATAGTTTATGCTAGCATTTACGATAAAATGTGAATACACCAAAAACAGATATGCTTAGTTGCTAAAGCCCTTGGGGATGTTCGCAAGCATGTTTGCAAAATGCTAAGCTACAGCGCTAACTCAGGTTTTGTTTTTTGACTTTAGAAGGCTGAATACTTTAAGTTTGGCCATGTTTCTGTATCTTAAGGGCACTCCATACAATTATGCCTTCAGGTGTTTTGAGATTTATTTATTTATTTATTTATTTTTGGCTAATGCTAAATAAAAACAATATAGGCTACTTTATCACTTAAATATTAACTTGTTACATCGATTTAGCTACTTGTTTATGCAATGTTTGACTACAGCATTTAAGATGAAACCCGAAAACACTAAAAACCAATTTATGCTAAGTTGTTTGCAAGCATGTTTGCTAACGGCTAAGCTACAGCTCCAACTCAGGCTTCATTTTTCGACTCTAAAAGGCCTAATATCTCAGGTTTGGCCATGTTTCTGTATCTACAGACACTCCAAACAAACATGCCTGTGGGCTTTTTAAGTTTCTTTGTTTGGCTAATGCTAAATAAATACAACATAGGCTACTTAAATGCCAGCTAAATACCAAGTTGTACGTCAACTAAGCTACTTGTTTATGCAATGTTTAGCTATAGCATCTACAATAAAATTCAAAAACAGATATGCTTAGTTGCCAAAGCCTTCAGGTGTTGCTACCAAGCATGTTTGCTAACTACACCCTGGTGAAAAATCCAGCTTAAACCAGCCCAAGCTGGTTGGCAGGTTTTAGCTGATCGACCAGCCTGGTTTTAGAGTGGTTTTGGCCATTTCCAGGCTGGTTTACAGCCATTTCCAGCCTAGTCTAAGGAAAATGACCAGCAAAAACCAGCTAAAACCAGCCTGGTTTAAGCTGGACATAGCTGGTTTTGGCAGTGCTTCCAGACTGGTCAAGCTGGAAATGGCCAAAACCCCTCTAAACCAGTCTGGTCAACCAACTAAAACCAGCCAATCATCCTAGGCTGGTTTAAGCTGGATTTTTCAGCAGGGCAGCTCCAACCCAGGCTTCATTTTTTGACTCTAGAAGGCTGAATATCTCAGGTTTGGCCATGTTTCTGCATCTCCAGACACTCCAAACAAACATGCCTTCAGGCTTTTTGGAATTTTTTGTTTGGCTAATGCTAAAGTGTGACTCGTATTCTACCTCAAGACAAAGACGGCGTGTGACAGGTGTCAGTGAACCTGAAGCCAATATAAACCGCACCGACGGCTCAAGCTCCGCCAGTTTCCAGCTAGTCAAAGAGAAAAAGTGACGTCTGGAGCAGTGAACAGATTCACAAATCACCAAAATAACAAGACATCAAGACAGATCCGCTGTTATTCTGCAGAGTCACTGCCGCTCCATCACAGCCACGTTATTCTGGACAGGAAACGGTTTATTTTCATCATGTGTTCGGCAAAACGCAATAAGTTTCCCCCGCCGCTTTAATGACTTCAGCTGATGCAAGATTGAGTTCAGATCCCTATTCAGCTGGGACATTTACATATTGGCCAATGTAATAAGCATTTCTGGCTTTTTAACTTGGTAAGAAATGCTTGTTTAATCTTAAAAGCAGACACCAAGATTTCGTTAGACAGTTTTATTTTACGCAGGGCAATTACGAAAATGTTGCACAAACCTTAAGCCTCATTATAACATAAGATTATATCAGTGTTCTCGGAAAGAATCAAACATAAACTTTAACTTTATATGATTGCTTTTGCTGATTTGCATATAGGCTAATTTAGATAAATGATACAATAAATCCACAACCTGAATTCTTTGGCAACTAAAGTGTCAAATATAATAGCAAAATTACATTTACTTATGAAATTATTACAATTCAGTTTAGCTGTTAGGCTTATAATAATACAACTACCATAATTTGAGAACAATTATTTGAAAAATACAATATTAGAGCATTTTAATATACATTTAAAATTACATATTTACTTATTACAAGCTAAAATGATTTTCAGAAAATATATTTTTTTTAAATGTAAAGCAGGGGTGTCAAACTCATTTTAGCTGAGGGGCCACATGGAGGAAATCCATTACCAAGTGGGCCGAACTGGTAAAATCATGGTATATATAACTTTAAAACAACAACTTGAGATTGTTTTCTTTGTTTTAATACTATCAACATAAAACAGTGTGTTCGGAAAGTATTGATAGCGCTTCACTTATTCCACTTTTGTTTATGTTACAGCCTTATTCCAAAATGGATTAAATTAATTTACTTCCTCTAAATTCTATGAATACTATCCGAATGCACTGTGTGTGGATCTGCTGACTAAAACAACACTGAATCTCTTCAGAAGTGTAAATATGTGTGATTCTGCTGACTAAATCAACACTGAATCTCTTCAGGAGTGTAAATATTTGTGGTTCTGCTAACTAAATCAACACTGAATCTCTTCATGAGTGTAAATATGTGTGGTTCTGATAACTAAAACAACACTGAATCTCTTCATGAGTGTAAATATTTGTGGTTCTGATAACTAAAACAACACTGAATCTCTTCATGAGTGTAAATATTTGTGGTTCTGCTAACTAAATCAACACTGAATCTCTTCATGAGTGTAAATATGTGTGGTTCTGATAACTAAAACAACACTGAATCTCTTCATGAGTGTAAATATTTGTGGTTCTGATAACTAAATCAACACTGAATCTCTTCAGAAGTGTAAATATGTGTGGTTCTGCTGACTAAATCAACACTGAATCTCTTCATGAGTGTAAATATTTGTGGTTCTGCTGACTAAATCAACACTGAATCTCTTCATGAGGTTAAATATTTGTGGTTCTGCTAACTAAAACAACACTGAATCTCTTCAGGAGTGTAAATATTTGTGGTTCTGATAACTAAATCAACACTGAATCTCTTCAGAAGTGTAAATATGTGTGGTTCTGCTAACTAAAACAACACTGAATCTCTTCATGAGTGTAAATATTTGTGGTTCTGCTGACTAAAACAACACTGAATTTCTTCAGGAGTGTAAATATTTGTGGTTCTGCTAACTAAATCAACACTGAATCTCTTCAGGAGTGTAAATATGTGTGGTTCTGCTGACTAAAACAACACTGAATCTCTTCATGAGTGTAAATATTTGTGGTTCTGCTGACTAAAACAACACTGAATTTCTTCAGGAGTGTAAATATTTGTGGTTCTGCTAACTAAATCAACACTGAATCTCTTCAGAAGTGTAAATATGTGTGGTTCTGCTAACTAAAACAACACTGAATCTCTTCATGAGTGTAAATATTTGTGGTTCTGCTGACTAAAACAACACTGAATTTCTTCAGGAGTGTAAATATTTGTGGTTCTGCTAACTAAATCAACACTGAATCTCTTCAGAAGTATGAATATTAGTCCGTATGATCACTGTTCCTGCTAACTATGAGAATAATCGTGTCTGTTTAGCCTCTCAGACACACTGCAGCAGCATCTTTAAACAACCGCTGCAGTTTTTCATGTATATTTGCACAATTATTTTTGCCAGGCAAGCAGGAGCTGTGTGTTAACCACGCTGATTAGCATTTAAAAGAGCCCCATTTTTCATATCCGCGGCTCAAGTCGCTGTTCAATTACGGCCGTAAATACAGTCCGGGACAAAAGGCAGAAATGAAACTGTCTGGTGTGGAAAAGAGGAAACCTTTGAAACAACTGAAAGGCCTTTAATAACGCAGAGCTGATGAATCACGAGCGGACAAAACCTGAATGGAGAAGAGCAGAGCGCCGGCCGGACTGGAGGAAGGTCAGAAAACTCATAGAAAAAAAAAACAAAACTGCTGACCACTGCAATATCAACAGGAGGCTATGAATATAATGGCGTCAGAATGAGACGGAAAAAAAAGTCATTGTATAAAAGTGGTTTGTTCTGGAGACAATCCAAAACAAATATTGCTCAAGGGGGCTAATAATATTGACCTTAAAATGTTTTTAAACAAATTAAAAACTGCTTTTATTCTAGCCGAAATATTACATTCATACAATGTCTGCCTGATATTTCTTAATCCCATAATCAACAATATATTGTTAAATCACAACGTGTCATGTAAAAATATCACAATAATGCAATTCTGCTAATCAGGAGTCATTTATACACAGGGGTTGCACCAATCTACAGATGGTTTGGATGTAGTTTCCATATAATAGATGTAAACATGTTTATATGCATATTTATGTTGTTTATTATACGTTTCAGCTGATTTCCTGACATAACAACAACACTTCAAGGGAATAATCAGAATGCAGACTGGAATTATTTGAGCAACAAAGCACTATTTGTTTCTGTACATTTTAAAAAGTGACCTGTTTAAGATTATTTTCTGTGCAAAAATTCATAAATAAGATTCATTTTTAATACTCATAATGCTCATTTTAAATGCTTTATTAAAAGATTTGATACTATCATTCCCTCATATCCCGGACGAGCCCCCATTTTTTTCATGAACCCTAATTATAACCCTAATACCCTAATTTAAATTTTTTACACAGACCAAACTTATGCTAATAGGCTAAAACCAATTTATGTACATTTTAAAGTGTCCTGTTTAGGATTGTTGTCTGAGCATAAATGAATAAATATGATGCATTTTAAACTGTATAATACTTATTTTAAATGCTTAATTAAAAGATTTGATACTATTTTTTGTTCAAGTTCACAAACCCTAAGTAAAACACACTTTCAGAAATGTTATTATAGACTGAATGTATGCTAAAACTTTTATTTCTGTAAATTTAAAAGTGTCATTTTAGTATTGTTTTTGAGTTAAAATAATGAATAAGATGCATTTTTAATACTCATAATGCTTATTTCAAATGCTTTATTAAAAGATCTGATAATATCATTCGCTCATATGCCGGAAGAGCCCCCATTTTTTCCCATAAACCCTAACTATAACCCTAATCACCCTAATTTATAAGTTTTTATTTAGACCAAACGTGTGCTAATAGGCTAAAACAAATTCATTTACATTTTAAAGTGTCCTGTTTAAGATTGTTTTCTGAGCAAAAATTAATGAATATGATGCATTTTTATTATTATAATACTCATTTTAAATGCTTAATTAAAAGATTTGATACCATCATTCATTTATATTCCGGACGAGTCCGTATTTTTTTTATGTGCAAGTTCACAAACCCTTATTAAAACACACTTTTAGAAATGTTATTATAGACTGAATGTATGCTAAAAGTTTTATTTCTGTAAATTTAAAAGTGTCATTTTAAGATTGTTTTTAAAGCAAAAATAATGAATATGATGCATTTTTAATACTCATAATGCTAATTTTAAATACTTTATTAAAAGATCTGATGCTATCATTCGCTCATATCCCGGACGAGCCCCCATTTTTCATGAACCCTAATTATAACCCTAATCACCCTAATTTGTGAATTTTTAGACAGATCAAATGTATGACAATATGCTAAAACCAATTGATGTACCTTTTAAAAGTATCCTGCTTAAGATTGTTTTCTAAGCAAAAATAATGAATATGATGCATTTGAATACTCACTTTGAATGCTTTATTAAAAGATTCAATAATATAATTTGCTCGTATCCCGGACGAGCCCACATTTTTTCATGCACACATTTATAAACTCTAATTAAACACTTTTTTAGAATTTTTTTATAGAATTCAAATGCATGCTAATAGGATAAAACTAACAAAGTAATTAGAATATGTATAATTTTCTATTAAAGTTAATTAAATGCTATTGTTTGTTCATATCCCGAACGAGCCCCCAATTTTTTTATCAGCCAGTTCATGAACCTTTATTAAAACACACTTTTAGAAATTTTAATATAGACCAACTTTAAGCTAACATGCTAAAAGTTACAAAGTAATCATACTATGTATTATTTGTAATCTTTTTTATGATAAAATGATTATCAATAAATAGTCGCTGAAAAATTATGAATAAAAAAATCTTGGAAGAGTTTTCATAAAACGTCAATATTATTTTTATATATTTTAAAAGCCAAAACCAAAATGAATAAAATTTGAATGAAGAAATTTATAATAAAAATAAAACAAATATAAGACATTATGAGGATAATGGAAAAATATAATTATGATGCATTTTTGTCCAAAAAAAAGTGTCTCAAAAATTATTTATTTGCCGATATATTTGGAAACTCTGATTATTATTTACAGCTTGACCCCAAATTACTCATTAATTGTAATTTTAATTACTTTATTAAAAGATAAAGTGTTATCATTTGTTCATATCCCAGACGAGCCGCCAGTTTAATATGAGCCATTTTATGGACCATAATTAAAAACACATATAAAAAGCTTGTAATAATAAATATTAAATGTTAATTTAATTGAAAATGTATTATAATATGTATAATTATAAAGTGTATAATAACAATTTTCATATTAAAATGATTAGCAATCATTTCCATGATTAAATAGCAGATGGAAATGTATGAATATCCAAAATTTTCACAAAATCCTGGAAGAGTTTTCACAAGATGTCAATATAACTTTAATATATTAGAAAGCAATTTTAATTAACTAAATTATTTAATTGTAATAATATTTTTCGGATAATGTAGCAATAACTAAAATGCATTTTCCTTAAGATTTCCTGAACAAACCTATTAAATTGTAATTCAGTGTAGCATTAGCAAAACAAAACAAAACAATTGCTAACATATTAAGAGATTTATGGTCACAGTTTGGCCCCAAAATACAGATTTTTAATAGTTAAAAAAAAAAAGAACTAATATTGTTTGTTCACATCCCGGACGAGCCCCCACATATTTGTTATGAGTCAGTTTTATGAAACAAAAAATAAATGAAAATTGTGAAAAACTAAAAAATAAACTGCAAAGTTAAAGATGAAACGTTAATAAAACAAAATGTAAGGTTTAAAAAAAAACTAAACCAAATTAATATATAATATTATGGTGCAGTTAAATATAAGCCTTAGACAAGTGTGGATTTGGTTACAGGACTAAATTATTATAAAATCTATTTAAATATTTAGTAAAAGTTCATAAATATAATGTTTTTAATACAATAATTAAATTAATATTACAATTATTTTCAATGATCATATTATGATGAAGACCAATCATGCATACTGTTTAATTTATTTTATTATAAGTCTATATAAAACAAATATTAAAAAAACAACATTCATCACAATCACAATGTTTTGGAATAAGATTAAATCTAACATTTAAGCTATGGAAATCAGAAGTAATTTATATATAAATATCCACAAGCTAAATTATATTTTAGATGATGTGTTTCTTTTTAATAATACAGGACCACACTTTGGCCCTCAAAGCATCCTCAAATTAGTGTTAGCTTTTAGCGATGCATCGCCTTAAAAATGAGGTGAATAAATAGAAATCCATTAGGCAAAAAAAAAAAAAAAAAAAATCAATGGTGTGTACTTTCATTATGTAAACTATAATAAACTATAATCAATTGCAATCCATACCTCAGAGGCGACAGGAGTGATGACCTTTGACCTCTGAAAACAGCCTGATTTCCCTTGAGCCTCTGGACAATATGCAGGCTAATTGAGGGTGAAAAATAAAGAGCATGAAACAATGTTTGTGTAACGTTGCATTTAGGTGCAACGGTTATAAAGTGAAGTGATGATATGAAGTGAAGTGATATATATATATATATATATATATATATATATATATATATATATATATATATATATATATATATATATATATATATATATATATATATATATATATATATATATATATATATATATATATATACACATACACACACACACACAAATATATATATACATATATTTATATATATATATTTTTTTATATATTTATATATATATATATATATATATATATATATATATATATATATACATACATATATATATATATATATATATATATACACACACATATTTACATATATATATACATATTTATTTTTATGTGTGTGTGTATATATATATATATATATATATATATATATATATATATATATATATATATATATATATATATATACATATACACACATTTATATATACATATTTATTTTTATGTATATATATATATATATATATATATATATATACAAACATATATATATATATATATATATATATATTTATATATATATATTATATATATATATATATATATATATATATATATATATATATATATATATATATATATATATTTATATATATATATATATGTATATATGTATGTATGTGTGTATATATATATATATTTTTACAACAATGTTCTTGTTCTATTAAACAACAATTTGTTTTTAATTATTAAATAATAATAAAAAATAAATACATACATACATAGATACATACATAAATAAATAAATAAATTCACTGGAGGTCAAATAACTATGCCTTCAATTGTGTGTATAGAGAATTTTTTCTTTATAGCATACATGAAGACTGAATGAATGAATGAATATTAAAAGAAATGAATGAACGAATAAAGGAGAGAATGAATGAATGAATAATTAATAATTAATTGATTCATTTAGAAATTAATGAACTAACAAATTAACGAATGAATTGATTAATAAATTAATGTATAATTTAATGAAATAAATAATCAAATGAATAAATGAATTAATAAATAAATAAAAGCAATTAAGAAATGAGTAAAGGAATAAATTAATAACTTCATTAATAAATTTGTTCCTTTACTCATTTCTTGATTGCTTTTATTTATTCAAAGAATAAAGAACAAATGAAGTAAATAATAAATTAATGAACAAAAATAAATGAATGAATGAATGAATGAATTAATTAATTAATTAATAAATAAAGCATAAAGGAATTAATTAATTATTTAATGGATGTAACACAAAGAATGAATGAGTGAATAAATGAAAGAAAGGATGCGTAAATTAATAAAGCAATGAATAAATAACTAAATGAATGAATAAATGAACAAACTAATGAATGAAGAAAAAAGGAATGAAAAAAGAAATAAAGGAAGAAATGATTGAATAAATGAACAAATGAATGAATGAATAAATTAACACATGAATTAATGAATAAATGAATAAAGGAATGAATGATTAAAAGAAAGAATGAATAAATAAAGGAATGAATGAGTAAATAGAGATGAACAAATGAAGGATTTAACACATGAATGAATAAAGTATTTAAGTAATTAATTAATGAATAAGTCAACAAATAAAGGAAAAAATGAATGAATGAATGAGTGAATGAATGATTGGCAAGGAAAGGTGGAAGTAAATGAGTCACCTGTGTTTATGTCTGCGTTTCTGCTGTTTTTTAAAGGGTAAAGCTGTTTGTGTTTTCTGACGCTGGAGTCTCTTCTTCTTCTTCAGGTTGAAGTGCAGATGATGAAGAGCCAAACTCGCGTCTCTCCCACGACAAATCTGTGCGATTCAAACTGAAAACAGATGAAGATCATGAGTCAAAGCTGATCCTCAGACTGACTCAATCCCACAGAAGAGGAAGATCACATTCAGATCAGTCTAAACACACACACACACACACACACACACACACACACACACACACGCACACACACACGTCTGAGAGATTACACTGAAACTATCATCTGTCTCAATGCTACACTTATAATGTGGCATTCATTAGATGGAAATCAGCATCAAAACTGTTTAATTGCTATTAATATGTGTATTTTTTAAAGGAATTAATAATAAATATTAAATAAACTTAATTTGATTAAAAATGTGAGAATGTGATGGAGAGGAGTGAACAAAACTAGTCAGAAACATTATTACAGGCCATCTGAATGACTGTACGGTTGTGTGTTCAGAGATGCTCCTCTGCAGACCTCGGTTGTATTGAGTGCTTATTTGAGTTACTCTTGCCTTTCCATCAGCTGGAACCAGTCTGGCCATTCTCCTCTGACATAAACAAGGCATTTGCGCCCACAGAACTGCCGCTCACTAGATATCTTCTCTTTTTCGGACCATTCTCTGTAAACCCTAGAGATGGTCATGCGTGAAAATCCCAGTAGATCAGCAGTTTCTGAAATACTCAGACCAGCTCGTCTGGCACCAACAACCGTGCCACGTTCAAAGTCACTTTTCTTCCCCATTCTGATGCTCGGTTTGAACTGCAGCAGATCGTCTTGAACATGTCTAAAAGCCTAAATGCATTGATTTGTTGCCATGTGATTGGCTGATTAGAAATTTGCGTTAACGAGCAGTTGTACCTAATAAAGTGGCCGGATAGTGATACTGTAAAATAGTCATAATAAAGCTATACCTGCTGAAAGAAACCGCTTAAACCAGCCTAGGCTGGTTGGCTGGTTTTAGCTGGTTGACCAGGCTGGTTTTAGAGGGGTTTTGGCCACTTCCATGCTGGTTTCTAGCCATTTCCAGCCTGGTCTTAGCTGGTCAGGCTGGGAGATGACCAGCTAAAACCAGCTTGACCAACTTAGCCAGGCAGGGAGCCCAGCCAAAACCAGCTATGTCCAGCTTAAACCAGGCTGGTCAAGCTGGTTTTAGCTGGTCATTTTCCAGCCTGACCAGCTAAGACCAGGCTGGAAATGGCTGGAAACCAGCCTGGAAATGGCCAAAACCCCTCTAAAACCAGCCTGGTCGACCAGCTAAAACCAGCCAACCAGCCTAGGCTGGTTTAAGCTGGATTTTTCAGCAGGGATACTAAACACAGTAAAATGAATGTGTTTTTCATCATGTCCTCATCTACTTACACTCCTGCATATTCTGCAGTTCACGATGCTCTTTTTTTTCTGCAGTCTGCGAGAAAAATCTTACCTTTCAAACAGAATAACTCTCGGCTTTCACGCATTCAGATGAACACATTTCCAGCCGGAGTTCCTGTGAAAGCATATATACACATTTCAAAAAGACAGCTATAGGCTAGGCTACATGAGAGAAGCGATATAATGAGAAGAGGCTTTTGTGTGTCATCAAACGCGAGAGAAAGAAAAAAGAATCACTCCCGGGTCCCTCAGGTGAACGCAGTCAATGGAGGAAAGTCCATTAGGAATTAAACATTCATGTTTTTGGGGAAGATCTGACGAGTGTTAGCGGCGTCCTAAAGCTTTCAGGACACATTTCTGCAGCGTTCAGACTAAAAAAGGCCAGAATTGAGCTGTCAAGATAGATGTGAGCATCGGGAAGGTTTACGGGAATGGGGAGTTTGTCCTCGATTGATCTGGTTTTGAAAAGTTATGCCATTGTTTGGTTTGATTTTAAAGTTTTATAACTAGCGCTTGTGCTAAAGCTGGCTAATGTGCACTCTCAGAAATAAAGGTACGCGAGCTGTCACTGTACCTAAAAAGTCCATATTAATACCTCAAGATTACATGCTAGCAGTGTTGGGCAGTAGTGTCGCTACAATTAGAGACGCTATTAGCTTAACTACATTTCTCAGTAGCTTGGCGGTAGCGTCGCTACTTTCTAAATCAAATAGCTTTTTTAGTAGCAAAGCTATTTTATTAGTCAAGTAGCGCAGTTGCGTCCACACAAGCCACATTTACAGATCGCGGATCAGTGACGGCACCGACATTCACGGAGCTGTGAGGCCGGTGTGTAGTTGGTGATAGTAAATCCATATGATGGCTAGAATGAGAAATTCTTCCTCTTCCTGTTTTACTGTGTTTTACTTTTTGGAGCGTTGATTACTGCCACCTCTGCTTGCTTAATGGAAAGATGACTGAGGGAGAGGAGTTATTTCTGAAGCAGGATTCCTCATGACCATACCTCAAAAAGTACATGTTAAGATGCAATAATATATATACATATATATATATATATATATATATATATATATATATATATATATATATATATATATATATATATATATATATATATTAGGGGTGTCACGATTTCGATATTTAATCAAAATCAATCAAAATTTATGCTCAATTTCGATTATCGAATCAAAAAATAGAATCGTCGATGCTGCCACACCCCCATTTCAGCTTGGCTTGCCAAGCGGGAAAAAACAGGCTTGTTGAAGTGCTTGTTAAACTGCAGAAGCAGGAGACCCGTCGACAGAACTTAAACCCTCTCCTCTTTCAATGAAGTCGCCGGTGTGTAAGCATTTTGGATTTCCAGTGAGTTATGTTGACAACGTTCGTGTTGTCGACAAAAAAAAAAAAAAAAACAGTTTTGCAAGCTCTGCTATGTATGTATTACGTACGGTTTGTCCGATAGACAACACCGGCATCGCGATCCTCCGCCCGCCCCCGTTGCAAATCCGCTCGTGAAAAGTACACACTCAGGCCCTGTTTACACTGTCTTTGTTTTTAAATGGCATTTTAGAACGACAACGATTTGACATCCACAGTGGCGTGTAGCATTTCTGAGCAGCCCTCCTTCCTCTCTACCTCTGAAAATGCACATCACGTGACCACACAGACACACACGCAGCCTTGCGCTCGAGACAGCAGGTCCAGGCAGTCAGAGGACTGCTTCAATCTTTCACTCACTTGTACTTAGTCATTTTAGCGAACACCTCAGATACTGTTGGCTGGTTCCTGTTGGATTTGCGTCTTTTTTACCGACGCCATTATAACGACACAGATCACTGCCTATTCACGAGTCCCGCAGAAAAAGTGATTGACAGGTGGTAATTATGTGTGTATCTTGCCTTTATTCATTTACTGTATGATTTGTTTATGGGTAAAACAAAGACCATCCAGGTCAGGTAGTTTAAACGGTAGGCTACAAATAATTAATTGGTCATTAATTAATTAATTATTCATCATCAAAAATCGAATTGAATCGTGCCTTTAGAATCGAAAATGTAATCGAATCGAGGATTTGGAGGATTGTGACACCCTTAATATATATATATATATATATATATATATATATATATATATATATATATATATATATATATATAAATGTATATATATATATATATATATATATATATATATATATATATATATATATTTTATTTAAAAAAAATTCCCTTTACTATAGTATTTTAAATGTGTAACACCTGGTTTTATTGGATTTTTTTGTTTTGTTTTAGCAGTTATACTATTTGTTTCAGTTTAGTACAGCATATTGTTTACAGTAAATAAGTGAACTGAACTATTCTGCCTCACATGTTTCATTGACAGTTATATTGATCACTAGGATATGATTGACTCGGATTTAAGTTGCTTCGATTTCAAAATAAATAAAAAAAACGCAAAAATAGCTTAGATGTAGCCAAGTTACTTGTGCCTTATAGCTTTTAGCTTAGCTTGCTACATTTCCCAGGTGGTAGCTTTAGTGTAGTTAAGCTACATTTTAAGTAGAGTAGCTAATAGCTTAGCTCACTACATTCCTGTTTATATTAGAACGCGCATGCCCAGAGTGCCCGAATGTCTCGCTTCCCTGCTGAAAAATCCAGCTTAAACCAGCCTAGGCTGGTTGGCGGGTTTTAGAGGGGTTTTGGCCATTTCTAGGCTGGTTTCCAGCCTGACCAGCTAAATCCAGCTAAACCAGCTTGACCAGCCTGGTTTAAGCTGGACATAGCTGGTTTTGCCTGGGCTCCCAGCCTGGCTAGGCTGGTCAAGCTGGTTTTAGCTGGTCATCTCCCAGCCTGACCAGCTAAGACCAGGCTGGAAATGGCCAAAACCTCTCTTAAACCAGCCTGGTCGACCAGTTAAAACCAGCCAACCAGCCTAGGCTGGTTTAAGCAGTTTTTTTCAGTGGGATTCTATCCTGATAACAAACACAATCCACACTATAAATCTACATATTACCCTAGAAAAGTTAGCTTATAGCTAATGTTAAATAGCATGTTAATCTGCATCAATGCAGATTCTGAATATAACGCTAGCCGTTTACATACTGAAGGTTTCGAAGATGAAATATTTCTGTATTGAATTGGTCACACCTTTAAGGCCAAAAAATTTAACAAATGAAAAATGTTTGCATAAGCAGCACAGTTTTAGCATGTGTTAGCATTATGCTAATGGTTTCCTAGAGAAAATTGTGGTGGTTTTGGTTTAGTTTATTGTGCAAATTTCACAATTCCTTGCATTTTTGTTAATTGTCACGATGACAAAATGAAAGCTAACAAACAAAAATGTTAAAACACAAGCAGTCATGACTAGCATCCTGTATGTTTCCTATTTTAAGCTAAGAAACATGCTGCTGGCAATAAACTAGTGTTAGTTTCTTGTTTATCCTGATAACAACCACTTTAAGGCTACATTGAGAATATTAACGTAATGCATAGCAGTAATTCAATATTTAATTTAAGGAATCCAATACTATGAAAAAAACAAGCATATTAGAACCCAGCTAACCTGGGGCAGTTTCTATTTTAGCGCTATTTTTTGGAGGAGGCTATAACGTGTAAATATAAAGCTAATACTATGCATTTGTGGGCAATAACCTAGTGTCAATTTGTATTCTACCCATAACACCCTTTAAACTAATAATCTACATATTACCTTAGAAAAATTAGCTTAAGGCTACCATCAAATAGCATAGCATTAATGCAGATTTTGAACATAGCGCTAGCCATTTATACTGAAGTCTTTAAGATATAGCTAATATTTCTGCATTGGATTTGTCATGCCTTTAAGGCCTAAAATATTAGAAATTTAAAATGTTAGCATTAGCAGCAAAGTTTTAACATGTGTTAGCATTATGCTAATAGGAAAAAACTATTTCCTAGTGGTTTTTGACTAGTTTATTATGCACATTTCACTACTTCTAGCTTCTTTGTTAATTTCCACAGTGACAAAATTAAGGCTAACAAACAAAAATGTTAAAAAAAGCTAGCAGATGCAGTGATTAGCATTTTACTTGTCCTATTTTAGGCCAAGAAACATGTTGTCAGCGATAAACCAGTGTCAGTTTCTCTTCTATCTTGATAAAAAAAAACCTTTTAAAGCTACATTAAGCATATTAACTCAAGGCTAACATTTAATAGCATAGCATAAATTCAAAATGTTGTGCTCTATATTAGTTTATGAAACTGAATCACAGATTAAATGCACTTTTAACATGCTCATATTTCAGATAAGCAATCCAATACTATCAAAAAAAAAAACAAGCATGTTAGCACCCAGCTAACGAAGGGTGGTTTCTATTTTAGCGCTAGTTGTTGGAGGAGGCTAAAGTGTAAATGTAAACAACAACAGGCGTGACAGGAAGTCGAGCGGGGTTTTACTGTCTCCAGAGCATTGGCGGCTAACACTAGCACTGCAAGTTTAAAATTAGCCTCGTCTCCAGTGTGCTAGTGTGAAACTGAGCCACCGGGTGGGTGTTGATGTTCACACCATTCGCTTTCATTTCCATCTCGCCGAGGTGTGGAGATGAGGCGACTTCTGTTTCCGTCATTATGACTCCAAACGTGGCCTGGCCGTTTGATTCTGCCGCCATTTATGCCAAAACACGGAGACTGGAGACGGGAAAAGGCGTGTTTGTCCATTCAGGCTCATTAGAAAACGTTTCTCCTCATTCTGTGGTTTGGCGCAGACGGGATATAGTGAGTATCAATGTCTTGATGATGATGCAGCCATTTCTGCTGTGTCTGAGAGGGAAAAGCAGCATAATAGTAATTAGAGCAGGTCCATACAAAACAAATCAATTTAAATAAACATCTGCGACTTTAAATATTACAGTAATCATAGGTTTAGGTGAAACATTTTGTTTATATCCAAGTTTGAATTAATGTATTTATTTCTTATGTTTTATTAATGTATAAATTATCATATGTTTAGGTGGAAATATTTGTTTATATTGGATATAAATATTTGTATATAAAATATAATACATATATTTGTATTTATTGAGTTTTTTTATTTATTTGATTGATTTGTTTATTTACATTTATTATTTATTTGTATTATTTTTATTGTTTGTTTGCATTTATTATTATTATTATTTTTTATTTTATGTTTATTTTATTATTTATCTTTATTATTTTTATTTTTTATTGTTTATTTTTATTATTTTTTATTATGTATTTATTTATTTATAAATGTATTGTTTTTATTTACTAAGTTTCTAATAATTTATTGATAACAAATCTATTTCTTTACATATCACAGTAATTCTATGTTTAGGTGGAAAGATTTATTTATATCCAAGTTTTTGTTTAATTATTTATTTTTATTTATTTATTAATTTAGTCATAATTTATTGATAACAAATTTTTTACTTTAAATGTCACAGTAATCATATGTTTATGCGGACATATTTTTATTTTATTTATATTTTTATTATTAATATTTTATAAATAAAATTATTTATAAATAACATTATAATTAATAATAAAAAGAACAACTAATGTATATGATTATTTTGTTATTATTATTGTTATTAACGTTTTAAATATTATTCATTGTTTTATAAATGAAATAGTTTATTTATATTTTATTATTGTTTAAATTTAAAATAAATAACTAAAGCAATACATGACGGTTCATAAAATAAATAAACAAAAATATAGTAATCAACATCATTATAACTGTATTATTACTTCGAGTTATTATATTTTATACTTATAAATGTAATATTATATTGAAATAAATAAATGTGTTATATTTAATATACGTTATTATATGAATGTTGCTGCTGTAGTTTACTACTATAAGATTAAAATGTATTTATTTGAATATAATAGTCACAAACAATTTAAATAAAGTATTATTAATAAAAACAAAATTTATATATATATATATATTTAACAATTTAGATTTACTATTGTTAAAATTATTAATAAAAACAGCATGTGTATTATTATTATTATTGTAATTAAGGTTTTAGTAATATTTATTGTTTTATAAATTAAATATTTTATTTAAATTTTATTATCGTTTGAATTAAAAATAAATAACAAATAATGCAATACATGACAGTTCATTAAAATAATAAACAAAAAATATAGAAATCAACATCATTATAACCACATTATTACTTGAGTCATTATATTTTCATACTAAAAAATGTAATATATATAAATTACAATTTAAATAAAGTAGTATTCATAAAAACTAAATTTATATATATTTTATAACAATTTAGATTTACTATAGTTAAAATTAATAATAAAAACAACATGTATATTATTATTATTATTATTATTAAGTACTATTGTTATTAGTATTATTATTGTAATTAAGGTTTTAAGTAATATTCATTGTTTTATACATATTTTATTATTATTTTATTTATATTTTATTATTGCTTACATTTATAATAAATTTCAACTAATGTAATTGGTGGCAGTTCCTAAAATAAATAAACAAATAAATATAGTAACCAACATCATTTTAACAGTATTATTACTACTAATTATTATTATATGTTTATACTGTTATATTTAATATTATATTGAATTAATTAAATATATTTCATTTAACATATGTTATTATACTACTGCTATACTACTATACTACTGCAGATTATTATTTTAAGCTAAATAAAATTTATTAATATAGTAAAATATAGTATTTATTAAAATATTATTGATATAGACAATTTATTTGCATGACATAGTGTATAACTATAACTCTTCACTTTGTAATTAATATGAACAGTAAAATATTAGATTGTTATTACCTGCAATGCAAATTAACCATTTTTGTGCATTTAAACAAATGCAATGTACCTGCATTCTTGCAGGTTTCCTCACTGGCAGAGATGTTTTCACTGCCTAAGCTATCCTCAGTTCTGCATTACATGGTACATGCACTGAATAGAGTGCCTCTACAGTACAACACAGCGGCTGAGATCACTCAAGGATATCAACTCAAATCAATTGTCTGAGATTTGGTCCATCTCTTGCTTTAAAACTCCACGCATTAGCAAACGTCAAGCTCAAACAAAGCCATCACGGCCTCCTCTCGGGTCCCGTCCTCATCCCGTCGAAAGCCTTCCAGACAAAATCAATATCCGGCTCTCGGCTCTCCTTCGTCCCACACCTGAGTCATTAAAATCAGCCAGCAAAGTCATCGCGGTTGCATCTGGCCGTCGCAGACGTTTATCAGCCCACATCCGCTGTTAATTGCACATTTGGTAGGCCTCCAGAACGGCCGGAGATGTTTGATAAAGTGACCCTTTATGATGAAATATGGCGAGGCACTTCTGCAGACTATCAAAGCGCATTCGGGATTGAGCCCCTTTGAAGTCATTAATTGGAAAGAGGCAGGGCTGGAAATTAACAAGGGCTCGCGGCGAAAATAATTATGTGGGGAAATATGTGGGGCCAAAAAAATTTAAATAAAAAATGCTGTTGTAATGAATTCCTCTGCTGTTTTCTTTGTTGTTACTCATTTAAAGCATTGAAATCGTATTCTGCCCTGTGTGTAATTACGAAGAAAGGCTGAAATCAAAGCGCCTCTTTGGTCCTTTATGAAATTAAAGATCCAACAATGTATGTCACACACAGACAGACAGATAAATAAATGACAGACGGACACAGTTGAATGGATAGACTGAGAGACAGACATAAGCCTAGACCAGGGGTCACCAAACTTGTTCCTGGAGGGCCGTGTCCTATGGTGCATCCGAAACCGCTTACTTCCATACTATATAGTATGCTAAAATCAGTATGCGAGCGGAGTAGTATGTCCGAATTCATAAAATTCGAAAATCAGTATGCGAGAAGTACCTGGATGACTTACTACTTCCGGCGAGATTCTAGAGTGCGCATCCCATGCATGCTGCGCTATCCCATGATGCCCCGCAAGTGAATCCATGAATGGGAGTAAAGCGACGCAATTGACGCAGATAGGTCACGTGACCATAACAAAATAGCGGATGTAGTACATCCGAATTCCATTCATACTTTCCACGTTCATACTGTATAGACCGCACTTTTGTAACGGCCGAGTAGTACGTTTAAATTCAATTGCAGTACCTACTGAGTAGTAGGCGGTTTCGGACGCAGCCCTACAGATTTTAGCTCCAACCCTAATCAAAAGCACCTGAGCAAGCTAATCAAGGTCTAACTAAGTATACTTGAAACATCCAGGGAGGTGTGTTGAAACAAGTTCAAGCTAAACCCTGCAGGGACACCGGCCCTCCAGGACCAAGATTGGTGACCCCTGGCCTAGACACAAGCTTAAATGTCTAGAAAGACAATAAACAACTGTCAAGAAATTAGACAGATCGATAAGAAACAGACAGATAGATAAATATTAAGACAGACAGACACATAAACATCTAGACCACAGGTGCAATCAGTTCCTGGAGGGCCACGGCTTTGCACAGTTCAGGCCCCGTTTACACGAATACACTTTAGTTTTAAAGTATCATTTTAGAATGAAAACGATCCACATCCGCACTAGTGTTCAACCTAGCGTTTTTGAAGTGTTCTTTGTCCACATGTACTGCTGAAAACACACGTTACATGACCACACACACACACATGCTGCAGCATAAGTGGAGATCTGAGCTCCAGGCAGTTAGCGGGTGCTTTGTATATGTGTAACGGAGGCCAGCTAGTAAGTGGTGTGCAGGTAAACCTCACTCCTCTGACCTCTAAAGATGCTCTAAAGACAGACACTAGGGGCCATGGTCTTTAGCCTCCTTGTTAAAGCAACCGACTTTCATGCGGAAGGTCGCCGGTTCGATACCAGCTCTGAGCAGGTTAGGTGGCACAGGACCAGTGGAGTTTCATTGGTGCTGTGACCCAGATAGGAGTGACATTTAGGGGGGTGAGTGTAACAGGGGCCAGTTAGTAAGTGGTGTGCAGGTAAAACTCACTTCTCTGACCTCGAAAGTTGCTCTAGCGACAGACGCAAGAGGCCATAGTCTTTAGCCTCTTTGTTAGAGCAACCGACTCCCATGCGGAAGGTCGCCGGTTCGATACCAGCTCTGAGCGAGGTGGGTGGCGTAAGACCGGTGGGGTTTTAATGGTGCCGTGACCCAGATGGGAGAGAGGTTTAGGGGGGTGAGTGTAACGGAGGCCAGCTAGTAAGTGCTGTGCAGGTAAACCTCACTCCACTGACTTCTAAAGGTGCTCTAGCAACAGACGATAGAGGCCATGGTCTTTAGCCTGCTTGGTAGAGCATCCGACTCTTAAAATCTCTTTAATCTTGTTTTTCGATTTTTGATAAGATTATTTTTGCTTACCTCTTTGGCAGATAATTTAGCTTGATTTAAAGAAAAACTCATTTCATTTTGGCCTATTATTTCTTAAAACAAGACAATATGTTTTGCTTGTCTTGAAAATGCTTCTTAATTTAAGAACTTTTAGATTTTTGGACTAGAAACAAGACAAAAAATCTAAGTAAGAAAAGCATTTTTTCAGTATATATATATATATATATATATAACAAATGCATAACAAACATACATCTAGAGAGAGAGAAATAAACAGACATAGTTAAACTTGTGTATTTATATTCATATCAAGATATACAGACAGACACTTGTCCGCCTCTCAGGCATCATTGTGTTCGCTAACCGCACGTGTCCCTGCACTGTCTGTCTGATCGACTCTTTATCGCCTCAGCCTTCAGCTCTGCATGTTCTGCTCAAACTCCCTGATGCTGGAGATGCAGTGATGAGACAGACAGGTGGTGTGGCGTACCTGAACACCCAAACAGATGGTGCTGTTAGCGCTTCATCCTCCACACTGAGGGGATAATTACAAACGTGAAGACGCCTCACACACTTAAGAGCAATAACAGAATGAAACCACACACTCTACAAGACCAGCCGCATCATTTCATAAAGGAAGAGATGAATTAAAACTGATCTATGATGACGGCGGAGTGAATCAGCTGGACACTCCCACTGCATTATGACTGACGTCTGGTGGATAAATGCATAGAAAGAGAGACAGATTCTCAAAAGCACATGCGTTTTTTGCAGACATACACGTTCCTAGATTGTCAGCCAGATGGAGAGATAGACAGATTCTTATCAGATGGATGAAGGAAAAATATACTTTTTTTTCTTTAAACAAACAGTCAGGTAGTTTTTCAGACAGATGGAGAGGCAGACACTTTTTCAGACAGACGGAGAGAGAGACAGATACAGTTTCAGACAAATGGAAAGACAGACAGATACCGTTTTCAGATAGATGGATACTTTATAAGACAAAATGAGAGAGATATACATTTATAGAGAGATTGAAAGAGAGACAGATACTTTTCAAGCCAGATGAAGAGAAAGACAGATACATTTCAGACAGATGGAAAGACAGACAGATACTTTTTCTAACAGACATAAATTTTCAGACAGACACATACTTGTTTTCAGACAGATGAAGAGAGAGACAGATACTTGTTTACAGTTAGAAAGATAGACAGATACTTTTACAGACAGACACTTTATAAGACAGACTGAGAGCACAGATGGACAGAGACAGATACTCTTACAGACAGACAGACGGATACTGTTTCAGACAGACAGACAGACAGACAGACAGACAGATACTGTTTCAGACAGACAGACAGACAGATACTGTTTCAGACAGACAGACAGACAGATACTGTTTCAGACAGACAGACAGACAGACAGATACTGTTTCAGACAGACAGACAGATACTGTTTCAGACAGACAGACAGACAGACAGACGGATACTATTTCAGACAGACAGACAGACAGACAGACAGATACTGTTTCAGACAGACAGACAGACAGATAAATACTTTTTCAGACAGACAGACAGACAGACAGACAGACAGACAGATACTATTTCAGACAGACAGACAGACAGATACTGTTTCAGACAGACAGACAGACAGATACTGTTTCAGACAGACAGACAGACAGATACTGTTTCAGACAGACAGACAGACAGATACTGTTTCAGACAGACAGACAGACAGACAGACAGATACTGTTTCAGACAGACAGACAGACAGACAGATACTGTTTCAGACAGACAGACAGATACTGTTTCAGACAGACAGACGGATAAATACTGTTTCAGACAGACAGACAGATACTGTTTCAGACAGACATACAGACAGATACTGTTTCAGACAGACAGACAGATACTGTTTTTGACAGACAGACAGACAGACAGATACTGTTTCAGACAGACAGACGGATAAATACTGTTTCAGACAGACAGACAGATACTGTTTCAGACAGACATACAGACAGATACTGTTTCAGACAGACAGACAGATACTGTTTTTGACAGACAGACAGACAGACAGATACTGTTTCAGACAGACAGACAGATAAATACTGTTTCAGACAGACAGACAGATACTGTTTCAGACAGACAGACAGACAGATACTGTTTCAGACAGACAGACAGATACTGTTTCAGACAGACAGACAGATAAATACTGTTTCAGACAGACAGACAGACAGATACTGTTTCAGACAGACAGACAGACAGATACTGTTTCAGACAGACAGACAGATAAATACTGTTTCAGACAGACAGACAGACAGATACTGTTTCAGACAGACAGACAGACACTGTTTCAGACAGACAGACAGACAGACGGATACTATTTCAGACAGACAGACAGATACTGTTTCAGACAGACAGACAGACAGATACTGTTTCAGACAGACAGACAGACAGACAGATACTGTTTCAGACAGACAGACAGACAGACAGACAGATACTGTTTCAGACAGACAGACAGACAGACAGACAGACAGATACTGTTTCAGACAGACAGACAGACAGACAGATACTGTTTCAGACAGACAGACAGACAGACAGATACTGTTTCAGACAGACAGACAGACAGATACTGTTTCAGACAGAGAGACAGACAGACAGATACTGTTTCAGACAGACAGACACCTTATAAGAGAGACTGAGAGAACAGATGGAGAGACAGACAGATACTGTTTTAGACAGACAGACAGACACTTTATAAGACACATACACATATTTTCCATCAGGAAACTTGTAGATGACCTGATAATTTGAAATTCTGTGTTGGCGAGGAAACTGTTTGACTTTAGATTACTGGCATGCTAACCAATGCTAACAAAAAATGCTAATTTTAGCTGGCATATTTTAACATTTTGCATGCTTTTAACATTTTTAATGTGGATAACTCATTGTAGTTGTAGCTCAAATAACTGTTTTTAATGTTTTAGCATGCTGCTAGCATTATTAGCATGCCAATAATCTACAGATAATCAGCTTTATGCTAACACTGATTTTCAAACTTAGATTGTGAACAATTTCACAAATGGGAAATGGCATGTTTTCATAAACTGACATTTTTCATCAGGAAAATTGTTCAGGACCTGAGTAAAAAATCAACATTTGATTGTGAAACTGTTTGACTGTAGATTATTGGCATGTTGACTAATGTCAGCAACTTGCTGAAATATTACAAATGCTAATTTTAGCTGGCATATTTTAACATTTTGCATGCTGTTAACATTTGTAATGTGACGAACTCATTTTAGTTGGGGCTAAAATTACTGTTTTTAATGTTTGAGTATTATTATGGTATTTAATGTTGTATCATGTTTTTAGCATTCATTAACATGCTAACGTTGATTTTCAATGTGATTTTCAATGTGAAAACAGCATTTTTCCATAAACCAACATTTACCATCAGGAATCTGAAGACCTGATAATATAAAAATCAGTGTTTGTATCAAACTGTTTGCTAAAACATAAAAAAAACTGTGGTTTTAACTATTTTAGGTGGTATATTTACATATTGCGGTCTGTTAACATTTTTGATGTGGCTAACTCATTGCATTTGCTGTTAAAATTACTGTTTTAGCATGTCGCTAGCATTCATTAGCATTCCAATAATCTACAGTCAATCAGATTCACGCTAACGCTGATTTTGGAAAACAGCATATTTTCATAAACAGATATTTTGCATTAGGAAACTTGTAGATGACCCGAAAGTTTGAAAATCAGTGTTTGTATGGAATTCCCTACTGAAAAAAAAAACGCTAAAACCAGCCTAGGCTGGTTGGCTAGGTTAAGCTGGTTAGCCTGGTTTTAGAGGGGTTTTGGCCATTTCCAGGCTGGTTTCCAGCCATTTCCAGCCTGATCCTAGCTGGAAGCCCAGCCAAAACCAGCTATTTCCAGCTTAAACCAGGCTGGTCAAGCTGGTTTTAGCTGGATTTAGCTGCTCATTTTCTAGCCTGACCAGCTAAGATCAGGCTGAAAATGGCTGGAAACCAGCTAAGAAATGGCCAAACCCCCTCTAAAACCAGCCTGGTCAACCAGCTAAAACCAGCCAACCAGCCTAAGCTGGTTTAAACAGGATTTTTAGCAGGGTTGTTTGACTGTAGATTATTGGAATGTTAACTAATGTTGGCAACTTTATAAAATTTAAAAAATGCTTATTTTAGCTGGCATATTTTAACATTTTGCATGCGGTTAACATTTGTAATGTGGCGATAAACATTTTAGTTGTTGCTAAAATTACTGTTTTTAATGTTTTAGCAAGTTGCATCTGATACCACGGTCAGATCATGTAGTGCTGATGGAAAACTGGATTTTTTCATAAACCAACATTTAAGTACTGTTTGACGGTAGATTGGCATGCTAAATAATGCTAGCAACTTGCTAAAACTGATTAAAAATGTTTATTTTAGCAACAACTAAAATGAGTTGGCCCGATTAAAAAATGTTAACAGCACAAAAAATGTTAAAATATGGCAGCTTTAAATGACCACTTTAAATGCTTTACCATGTTGCTAGCATTAATTAGCATGTCACATGATATACCAACGCAATCTTACGGCAATTCGTAACTTTTTGATTAAGTGGATAATTCGTATGAATTCGTACGATCTAATTCATACAATTTTGTACGATTTGCTCATCACCCAATGGCGGTTGGGGTTAGGGGTGGGGTTGGGTGCCACGCCTTCTTTTTAAAATCGTACATTTTCGTACGACTGAACTCGTACGAATTAGCCACTAAACTGACAAAACGTAAAATACTTATGTTTCCTCATGAGATCAGGCTGAATATACAGTCAAACAGTTTCAGGCCAACATGTTAGGTCGTGTACAAGTTTCCTGATGTAGAATCCCAGTAATGAACTTCGATTTCTATCTTTGGCATGAAATGTGTCTGGAAATATGAGCGAAGGGGGTTTAATCTTCTGGTTCTCTGATGGATGTGACGCTCACAAGTGAATAAAGCCTCCAACAGACAGAGATGGTGAGAAGCGCTTAGTCAGATATTGGGTGTTGGATGTTTCCAGAAGCCTGTTTGAGGCGATGAGCCGGGGAAATGTTTGCCGGCCTCAGCTTTTCTTCCAGCGCTGTAACAACTGAGGAGGAACAACAAGCCAGAACAAAAAAAAAAAAAAAACCACAGGAGCCATTACTGAAGCGCAACAGAGCCGCCTCGGACAAGATGGGATTTCTTATTGCTTCGGCAGACTTTAGGAGACGCTTCGACAGGCAAACAATAAAGAGACAGTCGATTCTGAGAGGATTTTGGGGGGTAGTTTTGGATCACTCTAGCGGAGTTGGTCAGAGAGCTAATACTTTGGCTGCTTGTACATTGAGTTCAGGTTAATGTTTTATCTGAACGTTTCTAGTTGACGTTTTTGACAATTCATAAAAATGCTAACTGCTTTGTTTGCTAATAAATTCAATCAAAAATTCCATTACATTGATAAAAAAAGGCTCTTTAAAATTGTATGAAAATACATATTTTGTAAATATGCATACAACTAGTATACAACTTTAATACATTTTTTTTGTTTCAAAATGTAAACAATTTGTTGTTAAAATTACCTAGCATTTTACTTAACATTTAACATTGCTAACAAATAATGTTTTTAACAATCCTATTTGCTCAAATAATAAGAGAAAAACTCAACAAGAGTTGGTGTTATCAAGACACTGTACACTTACAGATTTAAAGGGGTACATAGGTTACCCCTTTTTTCAGATTTAATATAAGTCTTTTGCGTCTCTAGAATGTGTATATAAAGTTTCAGGTCAAAACACCCATCAGATTTTTCATTATACCTTTTACAAGATGCTGTTTTATACTGATTTCCAGCAGGGGGTGGTTTTGCCGTATTGCACATTTAAGGCAAGTTCTGCCCGCCTATTGTTTCTACGTGCCTTCCCGCGTGCTTTAATCTCCTCCCTCGGCTGCATCAGACAACAGACAAACTTAAAGGAAGAAGATCTCACGTAGTGTTTGAGAAAAATACTACAGTAAGAACTAATCTGTACTAATCAGTATTGTGAAGTTGCAATGATGAGTCACACACAATATCGTTACAAAGTTCGCACGCACGCAGGCAGGCAGAAGACAGAGCGCGCTTAGCTTAGCACTGTTTTTGCACTCAAATGTGACAGGATACAGGCTAACCTCCAGTGCTGTGTGGATATCTGTTATGCTAATGTACAAAATAAACCTGATTTAACTTCCACAAACCGGGATTGAAGCGTCTTCTTTTATAATTGTTCTGACACGCGGCTGTGCTGATGAAGTAAAGCGGAAGTAAATCGCTGTAATTAATTACACACATACTCTGTTTTAAAGAGCCCATATTATACATGAAATAGGGTCATATCTTGGTTGTTAGGGTCTCCAACAACAGTTTAATATGCATGCAAAGTCAAAAAACACTTTCATGGTCTTATAATCTGCATTTATTTTTACCTAATTATCCCAGCGACTCCTGTATGAATCGTCCAGTGATTCATTTGTTCCCAAACCCCTCCTTAGCGCGAAGCTAATCTTTGCTGATTGGACCGATGACAGTCTGTCACGATTGGTCGACTGCCTTCAGTCAGAGAATGAAATGCCCAACAGCTAATCAGCAATATAAAAGTAATCACAGTTCATACGCGCTCCATAGTGTAGGCGTGGATTTTAGCTGCCACACACACACACACACACACACAAACACACACACACCTCTGGACGACAACGCTCCCGCTTCCGCCCGCACCCGCCAGGTTTTAGCCTGAACCCGACCGCTCCCGCTTATATTTAGAATTTAAAGAGCGGGGGAGAACATAACTGAAAATCACCCAGCTAAACAGTCCAGAGACAGCCAGACAGAGCTCGCTCTCTCTCTCTCTCATACGCGCGCACTAACACATACACACAAGCGCCAAGCAGACACACAGGCAGGCAAAGCTCTGTCTCATTCGCATAGCAATATCCACGATATTGCTAGACAGCCCGCTCCCGTCCCAAATTAAACCTGTTACCGACCGCTCCCGCGATTGATTCTGAAATTTATTCCCGCGCCGCAGAAATCTGGCGCGGGGACAGCCGCGGGAATGCAGACCTCTACCACGGAGCTCCGTAAACAAACAGCACGCGTCGCGTTTTTAACGTGACTTTGCACGCGATAAGAGAATATAGCCAGTTAACCTGATACAGTACACGCGGTTACAAGTAACAAATCACAACTGAATACATTTGCAAGCTAGAGTCAACGAGGCAACTTTAATCGCACGTACTTACATTTGAGAAATGGAGGAAGAAACTCATCCTGACGTCCATTAGTAAGTTACTCTTTACTGATCCTTACTTTAACAAACGCAGATGAAGTATTCTTTGTAGCCTGTAGTTTCCAGAAGTTTCCAACTGCTTGGTTATAATGCTGAGGTTTCATCTCTGGGTAGAGAATCGATAATGTCCATCTGCAGTGTGACTTCAATCGACCGGCATGTTTGTGTGCGTGTGTTTGTGGGTGTGTGTGTGTGTGTATGGGTTTCTGCGTCAGAGGGCGGGGCCTTAGGTTTGAAATCTCCCGGGTTTGCGCGTGCACGTGAATAACTTGGTTTCGTTCGTACGTCATGGCGAAACACCTAATGAATCGGTATCAAGGCGACTCGTTTGAAGCACTATGAGTCGACTCTTTTATAGATGAATCAACCGTTTTAAACACTGTACACTAACAGATTTAAGCCTTAGCTGGATACTTCACTTCACTTAGAGCTGTGTTACACACTACATGGAGGGGAATTTTCAAAAACCCATAATATGGGCTCTTTAAAACACTTTAAACATGTGAAACTTACTCTTAATCACATTTGATGATGATTGATCCTAGCGAACAGAACAGACCTTTTATTCCCGGTTGCTTTGCGTATGTCTGCCTGGTCTTGTTGACATATACACGCGACTACCGGAACATGTTAATGCACACAGCTGTCAATCAGTTCGGTGGGCGGGGGGACCGCACTCCTATGTAAAGTTGCAATCGGTCTGAAAACCGCTCCAATTGGTCCACCGTTTTTATATTGTTAAATTGAAAAAATAAAGGACTGGGTGTGTTTATATAACCCCCTTATGATGGTCTATACACTATATATACACATATGTTTGTCCAAACAGCTTGAAAAGTAGCTTTTTCACCATAGGTGCCCTTTAAGCCTTAGCTGGATATTTCACTTCACTTACAGCTGTGTTACACACTACATGGAAGGGCATAATTTCATAAACCCATAATATGTGCTCTTTAAAAGCAATAAAAGCATTCACTTCATCTCCACACCGACAACCTCTTCTCCACATATAATTAATGAGATGTGATTAGCGTGATCTGCGTTTTGAGCTAGCGTCGCTCGTGTTCTGTCAGACTTGACGTTGTTCAGAGGTTGTGAACGCTGCACCTCCAGCCTCGCGGCATCATGTCGCATCCATAAATAAAGCATGCGGCGATAAAGCAGCAGGAGAGAGATCCCTCCGCGGGCATGCTTTACCCTCCGCTGCCCACTCCATCCATTCATTATAGATGTGACCCGCGCCAGTGACACGAGCAGGAACACTCGCAAACACTGCACTCCCGCTGCTGGAACAAAACACACACACACACACACAGGTGAAAACGCACATTCATATACAGTCCCCACACACACTGCTTCATTAAAGCGACAGTTCAACCGAAAATGAACATTTCCACTATTTACTCACACTCAGACAGGTCTGAACTTCGGTTCAAAGCAGCCAATAGAAGTGTTTTGCGAACTAGATGTATATGCAAATGTGGAATATAGCATAAATCATAAGTGAATAAAGCAGCATTTTTGTTTCATGAGACAATACCCTGCTGAAAAAAACTGCTTAAACCAGCCTAGGCTGGTTGGCTGGTTTTAGCTGGTCGACTAGGCAGGTTTTAGAGGGGTTTTGGCCATTTCCACGCTGATTTCCAGCCTGGTCTTAGCTGGTCAGGCTGGGAGATGACCAGCTAAAACCAGCATGACCAGCCTAGCCAGGCTAGGAGCCCAGCTAAAACCAGCTGTGTCCAGCTTAAACAGGGCTGGTCAGGCTGGCTTTAGCTGGATTTAGCTGGTCATTTTCCAGCCTGACCAGCTAAGACCAGGCTGGAAATGGCTGCAAACAAGCCTGGAAATGGCCAAAACCCCTCTAAAACCAGCCTGGTCGACCAGCTAAAACCAGCCAACCAGCCTAGGCTGGTTTAAGCAGGATTTTTCAGCAGGGTAAGATTAAAATGGAAAGTTCCTGATAAACTGGCAGTAAATATATGTCAGAGAAATGAAGTTTAGTGCATTTAGAGAAGCACCTTTGTTTTTTTTTCAACTCTAATAAATTTGCTGCGCCACAGAGGATAAGGACAAATGCGATGAACGCAATAGAGTGGAGGAACTATGACTATGTCACCTTGTAGGCTAATCGGCTGCTAGCATAAAACTGGTTCCCTCGATAAAATCCCTATAGGATTTTCCCATAGGATTTTCAAGATTGCAAATAATAAGCTCTGTGTTCAAACACTGTTCATTACACCTACACGTTTTCCAGACGGATTATCCTCACATGAAAATACAAGTCTTCACACTTAGCTGATGATTGATTATAAGCAAGTTTGCCATGCTGTCCCGGGAGAGCCCAAAAGGTCCTTGAGCCCTGGGCTCCCTCCCGTTTGCTGGGCGAAAGGGGAGCTCTGAGCTCAGGTAGATCTCGACAACTCCCCCCTTGATAAGAGCTGATGACTAAAATGGATGCTATGAAGAGACATGCTGCTGGATGAAAGTTTGACTGTAGTGCAAATTTTAGATTGATCAAATCAATTGTTGTGCATGTTTTTGGAATGTGGGAGGAAACCGGAGAACCCGGGGAAAACCCACGCGAGCAGGGGAGAACATGCAAACTAGGCAGAGAAACGACCGCCGGCCTGTTAAAGGACTAGAACCGGTGACGTTCTTGCTGTGAGGCAACAGTGCTAATCACTGAGCCATCATGCCGCCCTATGAAGGCAAAGGTGGAGAAGTAGAGGTGGAAGGGGGGATTCTCCAAATCGAAGATGGCTGTAGTGAGAAACCCTGGCTCTTCATAGTGGGTTAGGACTGGCCTGATTGGTGGATCATACGTAGCTAATGCAGAACCAACCGTGTTCAATCAAAATCACGTGATCCTCTCGAAATTAGTTTATAAATAAACTTCACTTAAGCACTTTTGGATCTTAAATGCAAACGCAAGAACTGAAAAGCTAACATTAGGCTATAAACTGACTACTGAGCCTTCAGGGAGCTCGCCTGTGACGTCAGCACCATACTGCTCGACAACTTTTCACGCTTATTTGTAGAAATAAGCTCCATGACAAAGAGTTAATCTCTCTGTTTATTATATTATAGTCCATGCTATATATTATAAACAAATAAATATGCTAAATCACAGAGATTACGTGCCTTTTGGATCGTTTTACGTGGGAAATACATTCTGTTTTGCTTAATGGTTGTTGTAAAAGTTTTAAAACTGTATGTATAAATGTGCCTACAGAGTATTATCATAAGACATATTTAAATTAGTGTATCACTCGCGTGCACACAGCCTGCTTACCTTGACAGATGACAGAAATGAGGTGTGAGGGACAAGTCTATATGCCTGCAAGTTCCATCATGGACACAGAGCAACATTCAGTAATCTTTCTGTATGAAGTACAGCGAAAAGCAGCTCATACAGTCACATCTGCTTGACAATTAATGGATGAGTGTTAATATTGCAGTTATGACAGAGTTAAATGTGTTCATATGAAGTGTTCGATTGATCATGTTAAAATGACAGTTAATATGTCTGTATTTTTACACATTTATTCACACGTTTGCATTACTGAGAGCAGGAAAGAGACAGGCTGCACTGGTGAGCAGTATCTTCATAATATTGTTTAATTAAAATAAATGATCAACAAATGAATCTGTCTCTACAGCCTTTACAAGTGAAGGCATTATCTACATACAATATGAATTCCCAATTAAAAAAATACTACAAAATTTAAAATACTATTCATGAAAATACTTTAATAACAGACAAACACAAACGCCCAACACAAGCGAGCTGCGCTCCAGACCAGATCAGCTCGATGACGTGTAATGTCTCCGACACCGCCTGTAGTCCCATTTAGCAACTTGATAGCAACCGTCTTTTAAAAGAAGCTTAATCAATTTAATAAATCAAGAGTGTGCTATAACTGATGTGTTTTAAGTCGTAGAGTAAAACGTGAACGCATCTTGAGTTTGTGTTAGCCACGAACCTTATTTAAGCGATTTTACTGAAATCACATTGAAAAAACCCATTGACTTTGAGACGAGGGAACCAATTTGCTCCTGTGTGTTGTCGGGCTTCTCTGGAAGAATCAGACGAAGACACTTCAATAATCACACACACATGTTATCATAACTTCAAGAAGTTTGTTATATCAAATATAGATTGCGAGCTCCATGGAGAAAGCAAAAACGGCTCGCACCTTTAGACGGGCTCGTAAAACAACAGCAGGACACGGCAGATTTTTCTTCTAGGCTTTGTGGCTGTTCATCAAGCCAACGACAAGGTTTGTTTGAGCTCGGGTCATCTATGGCTTGTTATTATATGCATATATTGTTTCCATGTAATGTCTCGACTGTGTATTTAAAACATGGCGGTTCCTTTGTTTTCATTCTGTCTAGCTCCATGAGATTGTAACGTATCTCTGTAACCAATCAGCATTTGGCTGTGTGTGTAGCTCCACCTTTTGGTACCCTTTCTCATGTTTGGTACCCTTTCAAAAAGGTGCTGAAAAAGGGGTACAGCACGGTTTGGTTCCCCTACTGAAAAAAACAGCATAAACCAGCCTAGCCTAGGCTGGTAGGCCTAGGCTGGGAGATGACCAGGTAAAACCAGCTTAAGCAGCCTAGCCAGGTTAGGAGCCCAGCCAAAACCAGCTATGTCCAGCTTAAACCAGGCTGGTCAAGCTGGTTTTAGTTGGATTTAGCTGGTCATTTTTTAGCCAGACCAGCTAAGACCAGGCTGGAAATGGCTGAAACCAGCCTGGAAATGGCCAAAACCCCTCTAAAACCAGCCTGGTCGACCAGCTAAAACCAGCCAACCAGCCTAGGCTGGTTTAAGCTGGATTTTCCAGCAGGGTCAGTACGCCTTTTATCATTTGAAATGGCCATAAAAGCGTGCCGAACTGTACAGTACTGTACCATATTACTCAGTAAAAACGGGCCATAACAGAAATGAAATAAAAGCAAAATAAATACAGAGTGAAAACGATTAAGATGGTATTTTCACACAAAATGCTGAAAACCCAGATTTGCATCAAAGGAATAAATTACATAGTTTATAAAATACCGACATTGAAATTATCCAAGTCCATCTCATGGCAATTCATAACTTTTTTGGTTTAGTGGTTGATTTGTTTTCATTTATATGAAATGAATAGGGTAGGCTAAATTGTCCGTAGTGTATGAGTGTGTATGGATGTTTCCCAGTGATGGGTTGCAGCTGGAAGGGCATCCGCTGCGTAAAAGATATGCTGGATAAGTTGGCAATTCATTCCGCTGTGGCAAAACCAGATTAATAAAGGGACTAGGCTGGGAAATAATAAATGAATTAATGAATATTAAAGTATTTGGGGCAGGGCGGTGGGTCAGTGGTTAGCACAGTCCCTCACAGCAAAAAAAAGTCACTTGTTCGAGTCTCAGCTGGGCCAGTTTGCACTTCTGTGTGGAGTTTGCATGTTCTCTTTGTGTAGACGTGGGTTTCCTCTGGGTTTTCCCCACAGTCCAAACACATGCGCTATAGAGGGATTGAATAAACAAAATTGGCCATAGTGTACGAGCGTGAATGAGTGTTTATGGGTATTTCCCAGTACTGGGTTGCAGCTGGAAGGGCATCCACTGTGTAAAACATATGCTGGAATAGTTGGTGGTTCATTCCACTGTGGTGACCTCTGAAATAGATACCAAGTCAAAGAAAACACAAACAAATATTAAAGTACTTAACCAAATAAATGCAGCCATTGTGATCACCTGAATACCACATAAAAGTACCAAAACTGTGGGTCGAATGTTTCAGAAAAAGAACTCCAAATTTATGACTGGTCCATAAAGCTGCTTTTATTAAATAATAATTTTAAAAAAGCAAGTGATTTTTCACCCGTTCCCTGTGGACGTCTGGAGTCGGTGGGCGTCTGACTGGGTTCTGCAGTATTTTAGTCCAGGTTTGGCTGAATGCACAGATCTCCAGCAGCTGACAGACTGACTAATGCTGCGGCTCCACTCATCTTCATCCTCCTCCTCCTGTATTTATAGACTCGACAGCACCTGTTTGCATCCATATCTGAGACACCAGTTAAGAAATGCCTGCAAATCACATAAAATCTTATATTATTATGTTAGGAGGTGATTCAGTTAGTGCTGCTTAACAAATAATCACAATCATTCAAAATAATTTGTATACAAAAATAAAGCATGCACAGTCATTATTTATAACTACACATACATGTATGTACTTTAGAAATACCTAAAACTGCCTCATCACCCTTGTGTATTAATCCGCCCGCCCACATACAGCAACAAGCAGAGGACACTCTACTGAAGGATTCGGATTTCTGCTTTCCAATCCGTCTCAACATGGACCAACGTTTATCCTTTTCATCATCCTGTTTCTCAGTATTTAACTGTGAATTGATTTTAATTCATGAATAAGTTGACACATTGCTTAATATAAGCATGTTCATTGCATTTGCCTGTCTCTTTATAACTTTTCAGAAGCCACCAATCTAGGTCAGAGGTCACAGAGACCTTGAGTGGAACTGAGGACTGGAAGCAACTGTTTCTATTGTTGTTTCTACGAGTTTATATTGTTTAAAATGTCTAAAGTGATTTTGCTATTTTTACGGTTAAATCTTTTAAAGTGATTCTACTTTTTATTCAAGATAGACTTTGTATAGTAAGAATATAACTGCCTGAATGTAGATTATACCAGTTTTTAACCAGTTTTGATAAAGACGGCTGACAGTACACTCAGCCTTGGATAACAAATAGATTATACTTTGTGTGTGTGTGTGTGTGTGTGTGTGTGTGTGTGTGTGTGTGTGTGTGTGTGTGTGTGTGTGTGTGTGTGTGTGTGTGTGTGTGTGTGTTCTATTTGATTGTTGATCCATTTCACAGGTCTGGAGTCAGCTCTAATCAGTCTAAAGGGTGTCTGACGTTTATGTTTAGATATTGTTCAGAATTGTTCGCACGAACCCCACGCAGAAATGTTCCTAGTTTATCTGCGTTTTAACCAATCAGGTTAGAACACCTATATGTATGACGCAGTTAATGACGTTATGTGAGAGTATAATTGTTATTTATTGGTGATTGTAAGCAGAGTGGCCTAGGAACTCATTGCGAGTGTTGAAGCTGGCTTCTGCGAATGAAACTGCAAACTCTCTTCAGTAAACCTAATTTATTTTTTTTAAATCTCTGACTCCGGCTCTTCTTCATCTACCAGACTGGTCATTCTTTGGGTTAAACTGTAAACTATCCCTACACTACAGTTTGACAAATATTGCAGCTGTTGGACAACATGATGTACTCTAGGCTTTTTTAGTCGGGAATGTCGTTGTTTAGATTGCAACTATGCAGTTTATTTATAAGGATAATGCCTATTGTAAATATTTATAATTTCGGAGAGACAGCACGTCGGCCACCATTAACGTTAGCCTGAGCAGAGCAAAAATGGTTGACATTGTCCATCCACAAAATGGCGACAGAGAACGCATGATCAGCCCTTGGCAAAGAAAAACAGCGTAATTTCAAACTACGGCTGATCAAATCATTATAAAACTGGTAAATGACTTTCTAAGTCGATCTCTCTCTTTTTGTATGTTTTTGTATGCAGTACACTCAAAAACAATATGTAAACACACATGTTTAGGTTGTGTGTTATTTAATAACCAAAAGAGACTACAAATATTTCAGTGAATCAGGTCTAATGATCCACTTCAATGAACTGTTCAAACTATTCACTAAACAGATGAGTTGATTCAGTAAAGGAACATTTCAAATGAACAAGTCATGTTTGAACCAGTGAGTCATTTTTGAATTAGTGAGTCAATTCTGTGAACCAAAGAGTGAGTGAGTCAAGTTGAATCATGAATTAATTTCAGTGACTAAGTTTTTTTTTTTTTTTTTAAATCTATCTGATTTTAGTTAAATTCAAATGGTCAAATAAGTTTATGTCAGATGTTTTTGACATTAACTCTGTCAAGTAACAAGTTTTGTTTTTTGAATGGTTTAAATGTTATTACAGAGAGTAAAAAAGGTCAGTTCAGTGACTCAGGTCTAATGATCCACTTCATAAACTGTCCAAACAATTCACTGAACAGGTGAGTTGATTCAGTATATCAACAAGTCATTTAAAATGAACAAATCATTTTTGAATCAGTGAGTCGGTGAGTCATTTTTGAATCAGCGAGTCAATTCTGTAAAGCAGAGTGAGTCAAGTTGATTCAGTGGATCTGCAGTTAACTTCAATGACTAAGTTAAGAAGTCTATTTGAATTGGTTGTAAGGAGTCACGTTGGCCCAATGAGTCATTAAGTCAAATCAGTGAGTCAATCAATCAACAATTCAATAAATCCATTAAATGGGTTGATTCGATTAATCTAGTCCCCTCATTTGACCGATTGAGTCGTTTCATTTAATCGATTGGATGAGTCGGTTCAGTAAATAATCAATTAAATGAATCAAACAATGAATCAATTTAATAAATTTATGAATTCAATTCACTTTGTTACTCGATTCAATTGTTCATTTACATCAGTCCTTTTATTTATTTATTTATTTACTTATGTATGTTTTACTACATGTAACATTACATTTAGTTATTTAGCACAAGCTTTTGACATTAATTTAATTAAATCCATCTCAAGTAACAAGCAACAATTTTTATGGTTTAAATGTTATTTAACAACCAACAGAGACTTAAAGGGTAATTTCAGTGAATCAGGTCTAATGATCCACTTCAATGAACTGTTCAAACAATTCACTAAACAAATTATTTTTGATTCAGTAAATCAACAATTCGTTTAAAATGAACAAGTCATGTTTGAATCAGTGAGTCACTGATCAGTGACTCATCAGAGAGTCAAATCTGTGAACCAAAGAGTGAGTCAAGTTGATAAGGTTGTAAAGAGTCACAATAACCAAATGAGTCATTGAGTCGAACCAGTGAGTCAATCAATCAACAATTCAATGAATTGAGTAAATGGTTCAATTCGATTAGTCAAATTGCAGCATTTAGCCGAATGATTCAGTTCATTTAATCTATTGAATGAGTCGATTCTGTAAATGCTGCAAATAATCGATTGAATGAGTCAAATGATTAATCATTTGAATGAGTCAGTTAGTTCAATTCACTTTGTTACTAGATTGAATTGTTTGTTCATATCAGTCCTATTATTTATTTGTGTTATTACATGTAACATTACATTTAGCAGATGCTTTTGACATTAATTCTGTCGAGTGACAAGTTTTTGTAATAGTTTAAATGTTATTTAGCAACAAACAGTGACTAAAAAAAGATAAGTTCAGTGACTCAGGTCTAATGATTTACTTTAATGAACTGTTTAAACAATTCACTGAACAGGTGAGTTGATTCAGTAAATCAACAAGTCATTTAAAATGAACAAATCATTTTTGAATCAGTAAATTAGTGAGTCATTTTTGAATCAGCGAGTCAATTCTGTGAAACAGAGTGAGTCAAGTTGATTCAGTGAATCAGCAATTAATTCCAATGACTAAGTCTATTTGAATTGGTTGTAAGGAGTCACGTTGGCCCAATGAGTCATTGAGTCGAATCAGTGAGTCGATCAATCAACAATTCAAGAAATTGATTAAATGGGTTGATTCGACTAATCTAGTCACCTCATTTGAATGATTGAGTCATTTCATTTAATTGATTGGATAAGTCGGTTCAGTAAATAATCAATTAAATGAATTCTGCAAATAATCGATTGAATGAGTAAAACGATTAATCATTTAAATGAGTCAATTAGTTCAATTCACTTTGTTACTAGATTGAATTGTTTATTCATATTAGTCCTATTATTTATTTGTGTTTTATTACATGTAACATTACATTTAGCAGATGCTTTTGACATTAATTCTGTCGAGTAACAAGTTTTTGTTATGGTTTAAAATGTTATTTAGCAACAAACAGTGACTAAAAAAAGGTCAGTTCAGTGACTCAGGTCTAATGATTCACTTCAATGAACTGTTTAAACAATTCACTGAACAGGTGAGTTGATTCAGTAAATCAACAAGTCATTTAAAATTAACAAATCATTTTTGAATCAGTAAATTGGTGAGTCATTTTTGAATCAGCGAGTCAATTCTGTGAAACAGAGTGAGTCAAGTTGATTCAGTGAATCAGCAATTAATTTCAATGACTAAGTCTATTTGAATTGGTTGTAAGGAGTCACGTTGGCCCAATGAGTCATTGAGTCGAATCAGTGAGTCGATCAATCAACAATTCAAGAAATCGATTAAATGGGTTGATTCGATTAATCTAATCCCCTCATTTGAATGATTGAGTTGTTTCATTTAATTGATTGGATAAGTCGGTTCAGTAAATAATCAATTAAATGAATTCTGCAAATAATCGATTGAATGAGTCAAACGATTAATCATTTAAATGAGTCAATTAGTTCAATTCACTTTGTTACTAGATTGAATTGTTTGTTCATATTAGTCCTATTATTTATTTATGTTTCATTACATGTAACATTACATTTAGCAGATGCTTTTGACATTAATTCTGTCGAGTAACAAGTTTTTGTGATGGTTTAAATGTTATTTAGCAACAAACAGTGACTAAAAAAAGGTCAGTTCAGTGACTCAGGTCTAATGATTCGCTACAATGAACTGTTCAAACAATTCACTGAACAGGTGAGTTGATTCAATAAATCAACAAGTCATTTAAAATGAACAAATCATTTTTGAATCAGTGAGTCGGTGAGTCATTTTTGAATCAGCGAGTCAATTCTGTGAAAGAGTGAGTTAAGTTGATTCAGTGAATCAGCAATTAATTTCAATGACTAAGTCTATTTGAATTGGTTTTAAGGAGTCACGTCGGCCCGATGAGTCATTGAGTCGAATCACTGAGTTGATCAATCAACTAAATGGGTTGATTCGATTGATCTAATCACATTTTTTGACCAATTAATTGAATTAGTTTAATTGATTGCATAAGTCGATTCGATTATTCGATTCTGTAAATAATCGATTGAATGAGTCGATTAGTTAAATTCACTTTGTTACTCGTTTCAATTGTTCATTTACATCGATCCTATTATTAGTTTATGTTTTATTACATGTAACATTACATTTAGCAGACGCTTTTGACATTAATTATATCTCAAGTTACAAGTTTTTTATAGTTTAAATGTTATTTAACTAATAACTTCTGCATTAAACATTGTCAATGTATTTCGTTTTTGTTTAAAATGAGTCCTTTGAAAGAAAGAAAAAACAACCCGTTACCATTAAAATACTCATCAAATACTGTCTTAAAGCTGAAAATTATTCCTATCTTCCAGTAATGCTTCACGCAATTAAACTTTCGTATTGTCAGACCACACAAAATAAACATCAACATGCTCTGTAGAGCGAGTGCTGGGAGTCTGAGCGCTGCTGATCACATTGGGATGAAACACTGAAGCACTGATTGCTATGAGCACTAATGAGGATAATCCCACAAATATTGTGTTCCTCGTGTTAAGCCTATAACAGTCTCCAGTCGGCGTTCGCTAGTGCAATCAAGCTCCTATATGTGTATTAGCCAGTGTAGATTAGCCGAAAGCTCACTGTGGGAAAATACTATAGTAAATACCACATACCTAGCAACATTGGGATGTAAAAATAAAGCGTACATAATTTCTTAAGAGAAAAGAAAAACGATAAAGGACAAGTTTATCGATAAGGTAGCATCATTAAACTTTAACAATCTATGATGCCTATAACCGTCAGTGGTTTGTATGCTTTTTACACAGTTTCTATTCTACCTTGCAGGTTAGGTGCAACTGAAATACAAGTTGAAATGCAAAGGAACGTTTAAATTGCAGAAATGAACGAATAGATTTATTCCCCACAAAACAAATATACAAAAGAAAGACACTAAATATAAAAGCAAACATTTACATTGCCGTTGTATTTGCACTGTCTGTATTTTGCACTGCCTAAAGACAGCACCTGAGCTTTTGACTCATCATAGCACACATGCTGCTGATGATGTGACAATAAAAGTGATTTGATTTGATTACAAGCTATAACGATATTAATAATGACTAAATTGCTAAGAAATATCCACAAAATCAATGTAAACATTTTCGAATTGGAGCTCTGGCGACAACTTGGGGGGTTTAAATGACTAGAATACCATTTAAATGACTGAAAGACTAATGACTGAAAAAGTATTTGGATCGCAAGTGTCCACAATGAAGAGTTTGTTATCATATCTCTGTTTTGTTCTGTTGATAAGTGATCCAAATATTCGTAACTTGAAACAGATGGAAATCCGTTCTGTGCATTTGTAGGCAGATCCTGGAGTAGATGCCATTATGGTCTATTGTTTGTGTGTTTTTGCACGCCAGCCTCCACAAAGAAACCCAGTACCTAGAATAGCAAAGTCGAGTAAAGGAGGTCGAGCCTTCTCATTTATGGCTCCTAAACTCTGGAATAGCCTTCCTGATAATGTCCGAGGCTCAAACACACTCTCGCAGTTCAAAACTAGATTAAAGACCTATCTTTTTTAGTAAAGCATACACTCAGTGCATCACATAGCGCTATGATACATGAATGTGCTCCACGCATCTTGTTAATATACATTATGAATTATTCTCTTTATTCTCTGTTTCCACCTGGGGATACTCATCCCGAGGCCCTCAGACTATGCAGCGCCACTGATGTGATCCAAGACCACCGACGAGATGATCCCAAGGCGTCCATAATCCTTTAACAGGCCGTATCCTGAGCAGCTGCTGTGGTGGTCATGGAGGAGTGGAGAGCATGAGACTGATAGCAACACAGCAGGAGAAATGCCAGCACAGCCTTCTGCTGTGTTCACACCAGACGCGGAACGCGCGGATAAATCGCGCTATTCGCGCGTAAATAGCCGCGTGAACATTTGAGTTTACTTGCTTCATATGCGCGTCAAACCCCGCTTCATTCGCGTGTCAAATCCACTTCAGAACAGACGCGGATTCGCGTGATGGGCAGGGCTTCTGTCTGCCCGAAGACTCTAGCTTCATAGCTAAATGGCTAACATGGATTTTATGAAGAAAACAGCAGTGTTTATGTGCTTTATGAAGGCTGAAAAACAGCGTCGATACGTTTAGGGTCGTGTCTGAGTCCACTACATCCTTTCAGAAGTGCATCCAGCTCTGTGAGCTCATAAACTCCTCCAGAAACTTAACCTGGATGACGGAGGCTTTCAGCGGTGCTTATGACTGAGCCAAGCCGAGTTTGATGAACTGTTGTCGGTGTCTGCTGGAGGATTTCCCTCGGAACACCGACAACAGGTTCTACGTCACAATCACGCCCCCACAAGAGCAAGCTTCTAATTGGTTAACACGGCGCGAATGTACGCTAAAGTTCGGATATTCGAAATCGAGAGATTCGCGCCAAACGCTCGTTAAGCGCGTCAAACGCGCAAAACGCTCAATTCGCCCCGCGCCATTTGCGTCATTCGCGCGTATCGCGCCGCAGGATGTCTATTCGCGCGTTTGCATTGACTTAATATGTAAATCACTCGCGCTTGACGCGTGTTTCGCTTCTGGTGTGAACGCAGCATTCCAGTATGCGTAGTTTCAGGTGCTGCACATCTTGTATCTCCACACCATAGACAGCAAAGATAGTGGGGCCATTCTTCATCAGTGGAAACCTCAAGGCCACTGGATATTTGAAATCACTACATGATGATGTGTTTCCCTCTTCATGCACTGAAGCTGGCACATTCCCTGAGTTTTTCCAGCAAGATGGTGCACCACCACATTATGGGTGTCAGGTCCGAGCATTCCTAGATGAAGTTTCCTAAAGATAGATTGGTCATCGTTGGCCAGTTGAATGGCCCCCAAGGTCTCCCGATCTAACCCCCTTGGACTTTTATCTTTGGGGTCATCTGAAGGCACATGTCTATGGTGTGTAGATACAAGATGTTCAGCACCTGAAACTACGGATACTGGAAGCCTGTGCTGGCATTTCTCCTGCGGTGTTGCTATCAGTGTGTGAAGAGTGGGAGAAGAGGGTTGCATCGACAATCCAACACAATGGGCAGTACATTGATTACATTTTATAAGTGGTCAGAAACTTGTAAATAACTCATGAAAGAATAAAGTTACGTTAAAACCAAGCACACCATTGTTTTTCTTGTGAAATTCCCAATAAGTTTGATGTGTCAAATACCCCTCTTCCTATTTAAAAAACTAAAGTTGGATACAAGATGGCCGACTTCAAAATGGCCACCATGGTCACCACACATCTTAAAATGTTTGCCCCCTCACATATACTGATGTGCCACAAACAGGACGTTAATATCACCAACCATTCCCATTTTATTAGGGTGTATCCATATAAATAGCCCACCCTGAAGAATCACCACAACAGATGAATTCAAGTACTTTACTATATGGTTCAAAAACGCTACAACATGTACCATAAATTATTATAGTATCTCTTTTGTGGGGGTTCAGCCAATGGAGTATTGTCTGCTAGCTACAAGACCTTCAGAAAAGGTTCAATGCTTTCACATGTATCAGAAAACAGTGCAATCCATGTTTTTCTGCTTAAGATAAAAAAAATATGTGGACAGCAATTGCAGAGTTACTATGGAAGCAACATGTGGTTTTTGAGGTATTTCTGTGTTATACATATTTAGCATAAATGCATGAGAGAAAGTAGTGGAGTTCAGTGAGTGCATTAATCATGATATTTGAGTGAGTTTGATGGAGGATGAGTGAACTATCAACATTAATTAAACCATCAAGCCAACTGAAATATATAACGACTTGTTATTTTCTGCTGATTAATAAATAAATAAACAAATATTTAAAAAATGCAAATGCCTAATAAAAAGTATCAAGCAATACATAGAAATAAAATATTCAACTTAAATAACTATATATACAGTTGAAGTCAGAATTATTAGCCCCCCTTTGATTTTTTTTCTTTTTTAAATATTTCCCAAATGATGTTTAACAGAGCAAAGACATTTTCACAGTATGTCTAATAATATTTTTATTTGCTTATTTGCTTTATTTCGGCTAGAATAAAAGCAGTTTTTATTTTTTAACACCATTTTAAGATCAAAATTATTAGCCCCTTTAAGCTATTTAGTTTTTTAGACAGTCTACAGAACAAATGTTAATCAAAGGCGGTAACACTAAGGCTCCAAAAATACAAATTTATTAAATTAAAAAGGCTGACAGGGCGTGTATTGTTTCGAGCTACCCGGCTCTTCATCAGACAATGTTCATCACGATCAGGTGCTCCTTTTTGTACACTTCCGGATTACATGATCTCTTCTCGCATATATGCCCACATATACATACATGCATATGTATACATAACCAATCATTCATATATACATATACATATGAATACACATATAGTCTATAGCTTTGATATTCCAAGTCAAATTATATATATATATATATATATATATATATATATATATATATATATATATATATATATATATATATATATAAATATTATATATATTTTTCTTATATAATTTTTCTTGCATATATATATATATACATACATATATATATATGTATATATATATATATATATATATATACATACATATATATATATGTATATATATATATATATATATATATATATATATATATATATATATATATATATATATATATACATATATATATATATACATACACATATATATACATACATATATATATATATATATATATATATATATATATATATATATACATATATATATATATATATACATATATATATATATATATATATATATATATATATATACATATATATATATATATATATATTTTTTTTTTCTTATATAATTTTTCTTGCATATATATATATATACATACATATATATATATGTATATATATATATATATATATATATATATATATATATATGTATGTATGTATATATATATGCAAGAAAAATTATATAAGAAAAAAAAATATATATACACACACACACACACACACACACACACACACACATACATATATATATATATATATATATATATATATATTTATATATATACATATATATATATATATATATATATATATATATATATATATATATATATAAACAATAATATTACATCACAAATTATAATACAGAAAAAATAATAATAATAAAGAAAAAATAAATATATATACCAGCATACACCAGACTATATAACAAAATATAGCCAAAAAACCTTTAAACCAAACCCCTACTTAAACCTTCATTCATTCATTCATCATTCATTCATTATCTTTTCGGCTTAGTCTCTTTATTAGTCCGGGCCTACCACAGCGGAATAAACCGCCAACTCATCCCGCACACTTCCACGCAGCGGACGCCCCTCCAGCCGCAACCCATCTCTGGGAAACTAATTAAATGTTAAAGACTTATTGAAAAATGATTAAAGAAAAGGGCGAATGTCAAACTCCTCATTTAAACCTTTTGGAGACAATGTGTCTAAAGTGAAAATCCAGAAAGCTTCACGTTGCAACAGCAATTTACAGAACAAACCATCATCATTCAACTTGCCTAATAACCCAGACCTGCCTAGTTAACCTAATTAACCTAGTTAGGCCTTTAAATGTCACTTTAAGCTGCATAGAAGTGTCTTGAAAAAACATCTGAGCAAATATTATTTACTGTCATCATGGCAAAGATAAAATATATCAGTTATTAGAGATGAGTTATTAAAACTATTATGTCTAGAAATGTGTTTAAAAGAATTCGTCTCTCGGTTAAACAGAAACCGGGGGAAAATAAACAGGGGGGGGGGGCTAATAATTCTGACTTCAACTGTATAAAAAAAGAGCGCATATGCACACACCCGATTTTTGCATGATAAATATCAGGAAATGTGAGCATACACTATAACTCCACTAAAGTGCTTCACATTTCCCAAGTTTATCAGTGATCTACTTTAACTGTAGCTCCATCAGAATAACTAAATGAGTCACGGCGGGGCGCAGGCGTCCCAACTGCGACAAATAAAAACGAATCAATTATTGCCACTGCGCCGTCATTATTCTCCAGTCACAACAAACCACAAAGGTTCCTCTGATAAATAATGATTGTTTTTCTTTGAAAGCAACATTGTGAAATGACAGGCGAAAAAACAAAAAGCGATGGCGAGTCGGAGATGAAAGTCAGGAGGAAAGTCTCATTGGCGGCGCTTTGATCAAACGCAGATGAGTCTTCCCACAAATGCAGTTGAATGAAGGCGACCTGACAGAAGCAGCGGCTCAGCGGCTCCAAAACCCAGAGAAACAGCCCTGATTCCTGCTGAAGAGACACTCAGATTCACTGAGCCACAGCCAAAGAGTCATCTGAGCTGTTTCACCTCACTAACAAGACATTCAGGGCACATGTGCAAAACATTTTAAGACTGGACAAAGAGAATTCTGGGAATTGTTTCTAAATGCATTATAAATGTATCGCTGAAGTGCATTAAAAAGTATGTAGCGCTGTATTGTGGAGTTAAACCATTAAACATTTTTCAGCATTAATGTGGACTAAAATGACAATGCCACAATTTTAATTTAAACTCACACACACACACACATTATGTTTCTTACAGGTGGTTTGTCAACCCCACTCACCAGTGTGAAGCACACTCAGAGTCGCACAATGTTTTCCAGAAATATGACATGAAAGTGTCTGTTGCCTATGGAGTTCAAAAGAGTGAATCTCCTACAGGTGGTTTGTCAAGTCCACTCACAATGGAGACACAGATTGTGTCCTCACCCCCCAAAAAATATAATAACTACTGCTGGGTGGTTAATAACAATTTTTTCTGTTGTTTGATATATTTTAATATCACTTTTCCTGGACTTGACTCAATCCATCAGACACATATACAGCTATAAGATCACAGAGGTCCAGAACTGATATTATTTTTACATTCAGAAATAAAATCTGATTTACTATAAATAGACTTGGTCAGTGTTGCATCATAGTTGGGGGTGTTGCTGTAGGGCAGAGTTAATTTGGGGGAAAACAATTCTCACTTATTACCTTCAAAGATTGAAGTCAACAAACTCAGGATTACATCATTAGTTTTAGGGTAACTAAACAAACCCAGTGCAATCGGGCAAACATAACCTGCACATAACCCAAACATAACCTGAACATAACTCAAACATAACCAGAACATTATGGACTCTAGAGCAGGGGTATGTATCATGATACTGGATAAACATACAGGTTTAGTGTTGAGGTCTCTAGACAAAAACAACGCAAACAGACTAACATGACTTGATCCCAAACCATAACTAGAACAAAACCGGAACATAACCCAAACATTAGCCGAACATAAACTGAACAAAACCCAAACATACTCAGGCTGCACAAACTCAGGATTACAGGATTAGTTTTGAGGTAAGTAAACAGAACCAGTGGGATCAGGCTAACATAATGAGGACAATACATACCCAGAAAACAACCTGAACATAACCCAAACTGAACCTACTCTAGAGCAGGGGCTTGTAACATGATGGTGGCTAAATAAACTCAGGATTAGTTTGGAGTTGACTAAACCAAACCAGTGCAATCAGGCTAACATAACAAGAACAAAACATATCCAGAAAACAACCTGAACATAACCCGAACTGAACCCAAACCGCACCTACTCTAGAGCAGACTCATGTACTATGATGGTGGCTAAACAAACTCAGGATTAGTTCGAAGTTGACTAAACAAAACCAGTACAATCAGGCTAACATAACAAAGACAAAACATACCCAGAAAATAACCTGAACATAACCCGAACTGAACCCAAACTTAACCCACTCTAGAGCAGAGGCTTGTACCATGATGGTGGCTGAATAAACTCAGGATTAGTTTGGAGTTGACTAAACCAAACCAGTGCAATCAGGCTAACATAACAATGACAAAACATACCCAGAACCCAACCTAAACATAACTCAAACTGAACCCAAACATAACCAACTCTAGAGCAGAAGCTTGTATTAAGATGGTGGCTAAACAAACTCAGGATTAGTTTGGAGTTGACTAAACCAAACCTGTGCAATCAGGCTAACGTAACAAGGACAAAACATATCCAGAAAACAACCTGAACATAACCCAAACTGAACCCAAACTTTACCTACTCTAGAGAGGAGGCTCGTACTATGATGGTGGCAGAACAAACTCAGGATTAGTTTTGGGTGGACTGAACCAAACCAAACCAGTGCAATCAAGCTAACATAACCAGAACTTTACTAATTTTCTTATCCTTTATTTCCATCACGACATAGAGGGAAAGAAACAGGTCTTTATAAAAAGCACAAACAATGAGATTAATTGTACATGTAATTTAAAAATATATATATTTATATACAAATACATATATAATATTCATACCTAAATTAACTAACTTACTGTCATGATTAGAACGATGGTTTTTAAACAGCCATGTGTCCTTTAAAATGAAGGAGGGAAACACATTAACGTTAGCAAGGCTCTGTCCTGCTCTTATTAAAATTCAACAAAACGAACCGTTCTTTTAAAAAAATGCATAAATATAATAAGAACTTTTCAGTCTAATTTATTTGACGGGGCGGATGTTATGCTTGACGGATCCTGTTAAGTGTGAAAAAGCAACAAATTATGAATGTTAAATGAGAGCAGACCTTGCCAACTTCTGAAGCAAGACTCAGTGACACATAAATATTGGGTTTTAATTAAAACTAATGTTTTTTTCATATTTATTTGAATTCACACCAATAAACATGCATGCCAACATTATTTTTCTTGTTTTCATTTATTTATATTCCACACACATAAGCGTACACGCACACACAGATCAAATTTAAAGAACAACTTCCAGTTTTCCTGACCAATTTAAAGAGTATACAGTAAGAGTATACAGTAAGAGTAATTTATTTATGTACACTAACCTACGTATTATAGAGTTACTAAATGGCGCCATATAGACAAAAATGCAAAGCTACCAGAAACGTAAAATGCTGAATGGAGCATATACACTGACTTAAGTATTATAGAGTCACTAGATGGCACCAAATAGACAAAAATGCAAAGCTACCAGACAGGTAAACTATTGAATGATGCATGTACACTAACCTAAGTATTATAGAGTCACTAGATGGCGCCAAATAGACAAAAATGCAAAGCTACCAGAAACGTAAACTGCTGAATGATGCATGTACACTAACTTACGTATTGTAGAGTTACTAGATGGTGCCATATAGACAAAAATGCAAAGCTACCATAAATGTAAACTGCTGAATGAGGCATGTACACTAACCTACGTATTATAGTTACTAGATGGTGCTATATAGACAAAAATGCAAAGCTACCAGAAACGTAAACTGCTGAATGAGGCATGTACACTAACCTACGTATTATAGAGTCACTAGATGGCGCCATATAGACAAAAATGCAAAGCTACCAGAAACGTAAAATGCTGAATGATGCATGTACATTAATCTACGTATTATAGAGTCACTAGATGGCGCCAAATAGACAAAAATGCAAAACTACCAAAAACCTAAACTGCTGAATGAGGCATGTACATTAATCTACGTATTATAGAGTCACTAGATGGCACCAAATAGACAAAAATGCAAAGCTACCAGAAACGTAAACTGCTGAATGATGCATGTACACTAACCTATGTATTACAGTCACTAGATGGTGCCAAATAGACAAAAATGCAAAGCTACCAGAAACGTAAACTGCTGAATGATGCATGTACACTAACCTACGTATTATAGAGTTACTAGATGGTGCCAAACAGACACAAATGCTAAGTTGACAGAAACAAAAATGACTGAATCAAGCACATACTCTAACCTCATGGTTTCCACTACATCCATTCCTCCATGGCGTGGCGCCATTCCAAAATTCATCTCGCCGCTTTTAATTCAAAACATTTTATTTTTTTAATAGCGGGTAATAATCGCACCTAAACGTGTTAAAAGGTAAGTGAATTATAAAAGCGTGAACTTTTCTTTAACCGTAGTAGTGCTGTGCGTAATTTGTTTAAACCTTCAAGGTTACGTGCTGACTGACTGGCTGACTTACAGACAGGTGCGTGATGTGTGAGGCCAGCAAACACAATGTATAGCAGTTTCACTTTACTTCAGGACGCATTAATACCGCTCTGTGAGTTTTGGAGTCATTTATAAATATTCCTGGCAAATCTAATAAATGTTGGAGACATACTCGTTACATAGACGCACTAAATTGCACTTCAGCAGGGTTTATTCGAGAGCGGCCTGCAAGAAGTTTGGCTGAATGGAGCATATACACTAACTTACGTATTATTCAGTCATTAGATTGCGCCAAACAGGGAAAAACGCAAATCTGACATAAATAAAAATGGCTGAATAGAGCATATACACTAACTTACGTATTATTCAGTCACTAGATTGCGCCAAACAGGGAAAATCGCAAATCTGACATAAATAAAAATGGCTGAATGGAGCATATACACTAACTTACGTATTATTCAGTCACTAGATTTCGCCAAACAGGGAAAAACGCAAATCTGACATAAATAAAAAAGGCTGAATGGAGCATATACGCTCACCTACAAAATATTCCGTCACTAGATGGCGCCAAACAGTCAAATGCAAAACTGACAGACAAGAAAATAAATATGAATGTGAAAGTATTCACTGACGGTCAAGGCTATTCTAAGTTCCCAGATGAGCCTGTGTAATTTAGTGGTATTCATCTCGGAACAACGCCTTGGAATGTCACGATTGACCAATCAGGGTCAATATATTGCACTAACGGCATCCATACTTGGCGCCATCTAGTGACTGAATAATTTGTATGTTAGTGTATGCTCCATTCAGCCATTTTCATTTGTCCGCTCTTTTGTTTTTGCTTGTTTCCCCAGTGATTCTATCCTTCAGCCTGGTAAATCTGCATCACATTGTGTTGCTTTTGCTGACCTGAGTTGCACTGTAAAGCAATGAAGTACGTCAGAGTGACATTATCAGACACCCTTCCTGCAGTTTGCCGTGTGTTTGGCTCTTCTGAATAACCTCTTATCCTCCTCCAGTGTGTCGCAGGCTCTGATATGCTCTCCTCAGCGGTTTATTCCAGGAATTGATCGCGTCTAGAAGGAAGCGGTGCTCTTGAAAGCAGCTCCTTGTGTTTGGACGGCGTGGGCTGTTCAGTCACTCTTCACAATGAGAAAACACTCCAGTTAATTCAGTCAATGACAGAGTCCTCGGCCGGCCATACGCTAATGATACACTCCATTCAGAGATGCACACACACACACAATACACCGAATCATGCTGCCTTTAAAGAACTCAGAGCATTTTGAACTAATAAATAAAAGGTTAGTTCACTTAAAAATGGAAATTCTTTTAATAATTGCTCATTCTCATGTCATTTCGACCCTCGAAGACCTTCATTCTTCTCTTTAGAGCACAAATGATGATATTTTAGGTGAAATCTGAGAGCTTCCATAGGCAATAAGTGTTCTAGGATGCTAAAACTCCAGAAAAGAAACCTAAAACATTGTCTTGAAGTGTCTTTAGTGGTTTAATTGTAATCATTTGAAGCTCCAAGAACACTTTTGTGTGCCAAAGAAAGTAAAAATGTCTTTGTTTTGCTGTTTTCCACATCAGATCAAGAGGTGCCTTTACTGCAGGGAATAAAACGCTTGCCTTTTGCGCTGCTGACTCTAACAGCGTACTACAAGTATTAAATATGACATTGGCTAACATATCTGGGGTATAAAGGCATGATATTTACAATAATTCAGTGTTTCGGACAAGTGAGCTTCAAGCAGGTGAGTGGGCCTTACAAACCACCTGTAAGTGACAAACTCCTTTCTTCTTTGTATGTACGAAACACCTTCTTATATGTACATATATGTATGTATATGTATATGTGGTGTTAGTGAGGCCAGCAGGGGGCGCCCAACCTGCGGTCTGTGTGGGTCCTAATGTCCCGGTATAGTGACGGGGATGCTATACAGCTCAGTGAGCACCGTCTTTCGGATGAGACGTTGAACCGAGGTCCCGACTCTCTGTGGTCGTTAAAAATCCCAGGACGTCCTTCGAAAAAGAGTAGGGGTTTAATTCTGGCATGCTGAGCGAATATGCCCACTGGCCTCTGTCCATCATGGCCTCCTAACCATCCCCATATTCAATTGGTTTCACTGTATCTTCTCCACCAATCAGCTGGTTTGTGGTGTGTGGTCTGGCGCAAAATGGCTGCAGTCACGTCATCCAGGTGGATGATGCACACTGGTGGTGGATGAGGAGATCCCCCCCATTGTATAAAGTGCTTTGAGTGCCTAGAAAAGCGTTATATAAATGTAAGCAATTATTATTATTATAATTATTAATATTATTATTATTACCTCAGACGTCTTAAAAACATTCTGCAATTCTGAGTGTGCTCCTCACAGGTGAGTGGGCTCGACAAACTTATTTGATGACTAGTCTAGTTTTGGCCAATTCTTAGATGTCTTATATTTTCACTACCTTGTTTTAGCCAAGATGACCATGTTTAGACGTCTATTAGACATCTTTCAAAAACAAAAAATGCTTGCTGGGCACCTACTAACACACCTCTCTCCTTTCTTTCGTTAAAATTAGTAATAAATATATATAAATTAATAAACTATAAATGAAAGTGGTGGCACGACGGCTTAAGCCTTCTGCGTCAAGTGACCGGCGTAACCCACGGCGCATGCAACGTGCGTAGCTGTGCATTTATACTTCTGCGCGCTGTCTCTGTCGGTCTGCATTAACACTTCCGAAACGCTAGTTGGCAGTGAGGTGTTAATGTTCCTCTGTGTCGAGTTTCTTTGCTGCTTTTTTGCTTTTCCTGAACATTTCCGGGATGTACAAGTGGCTCAAACTCTCATTTTGAGGCAGGAACCAGCGGACGTGCAACAACTTTAACTATGAGGTAAACACAAAACAAAACTTTCCATCCGGAGCTCCTTCACGGGACTCACGGGACACTTGTAAACAATCGCAGGCGACATTCGCGCGGCTCTTGGTCGCGCCCAGACTCGTCAGCGCTACCAAGCCGACCAATCACAGAGCTTACGCTACGCATCGTTGCGACGTGTAGTTACATTTTTTGAGAGGTGCACGTCAGTGACGGCCACAGTGGAGGGCTATGCGTCAGTGCCGTAGCATACATCGGCGTTTGACGCAGAAGTAAAAATCAGCCTTTAGTGGTTAGCACTCCATGCAAAAAGGTCGCTGGTTTAAGTCCTGGCTGGGTCACTTGGCGTTTCTGCGTGGAGTCGGACACAATATTCATTCTGTTTCCACTTCAGCATGACTTTATATTCCACACTGGACATTATTTCTGTTCAGTGACAAGACTTTTGTCTAAGCAAAGTCAGAGCTTACTGTCCTAATTAAAAATCAAGGCATGATCATATTTTATTTTCATCACAATCTCACGGCAATTTGCAACGGTTTGATTCAGTGGCTAATTCGTATGAATTCGTATGATCTAATTCGTACAATTTAGTACGATTTGTTCTTTCCGTAATCACGGTTGGGTTTAGGGGTGGGGTTAGGTGCCACACCTCCTTTTTAAAATCGTCCAATTTCATTCGAATTAGCCACTAAACTGGCAAAACGTAAATACGTTTTCTCGTGAGATCAGGCTGTTTATTTAGGTAAAATAAGCATAATCTAGAGGCCTTTGCCTTCCATTTAAGCTACTTCTGATACCAAATGATCAACTAGAAGTCAAGTTATTATCAGTTGTTCCTAAAACTTGGATAGACGACAAGACTCTTTTCAGGTAGTGTGTGTTTGTGTGTATATATAAACACACGAAAACAAGAGTGAGAAAGTTCCCTCCCTTTGTTCATTCACACAATGAGTCACATCAG